>NC_051411.1:32066495-32085778 GCF_015228065.2 Penaeus monodon
AGTCCCCCTTTTTTTTTGGGCAAGGGTGGGGCCCGGGACCCCCCTTTTTTGCTTCCAAGGGCAAATTTTCCCCTTGCCTAGCAGCAAGGCCCTTCTGTTGGGAATGTGGTGGCACCCTGGAGCTGCCCCCCCCACCTTTGAGCCCTGGAAACCCTTTGGGACTGTTTTAGCTTTCCCAAAAGAACCTCATTTTTGGGAGGAGTTCCCTCAATAGACCCCCAAACCCCCAAACCCCTTTCTTTTCCTAGAGGAAACTCACAAAAGGCCCAAGTTTTTTTCCCAGTAATTTGAGGAACTGAGGTTTAAAGGTAAGTGGCCCAAGAGGTAAATTGGGGGGTAATTTAGTATTGGATGGTAAAGGAGGAAACAGACCTAGAACTGAGGACTTAACCGGGGCTGTGCAAACAGCACATGGGGCAATTTTTTTTTGCTTTTTGGGCCCTCTGGAAAACCCAACCTTTTTTTCTTCCCTTTTGACTTCCTTATTCCCAATTTCTTTTTTTTTCAAAATTTTGTAAAATTTTTTTTTACATTGCTTTTTGCCAGTGGTAACAGCATTTTTTGGAAACCCCTGGAACAGTTTTTTTTTTGTCATCTCCTTTGAAATGACCTGCTTAACCACACTGAAAAACACATTTCCTTGTTTTGTCCCATTGGCCTTTCCCTTTTTTGTTTCTCCGTAAACCCTATCAGTGGAAAACCTGCCCCAAAAGGGGTTGGGCAAATTAGGGCCCTTTTTTTTTCCCTTTTGAGGTGGTACCAATGCCCAACTTTAAAATTTGTTTTCTAAAAATGACTTAAACGTTTTTTTTCAAAAGATAAGGAGAGCCGGGGGTTTTTTTTTGACTGTTTTCCAACCATTAAACTTGTTTTCTTAAAAACGTTTTTTTTACCTAACACAAAATAAAAAAATTCTTTTTTTTTTCTTCAAAAAAGAAGAAGAAAAAAAAGGCTGGTGTCATTGTTCCACAAACCATCAACTTTCTTCTGAAAAAATGCTTTTACTGCCCATTTACATTGAATTTCTTTTTCTTTTCCCCTAAACCAGTCTTAATTTTCCGCCATTTTTGCATGCATACGTTTAAACTCTCCATCTGGGTTAAAAACCTCAAACTATCAGGTTTTTACCATTTTCCCCCTGTGGAGGTTGATTCAAAGGGAAATCACATTTGAAATCCCCTAAAAAACTATCTTTTCCAACGAAAAACTTTCAAAAAATTCAA
This sequence comes from Penaeus monodon, assembly GCF_015228065.2. Classification (NCBI taxonomy): domain Eukaryota; kingdom Metazoa; phylum Arthropoda; class Malacostraca; order Decapoda; family Penaeidae; genus Penaeus; species Penaeus monodon. Next base: position 32,067,719 of record NC_051411.1, read on the forward strand.
AAATCCAAGGGATTGTTTACACCATCAATGGTCCCCCCCCTTTACTATTAGGTTTTTTTTAAAACTTTTATTATTAGGATCTTCTGTATTTTTACCAGGTTAAGATTTTTCCCTTAAGGGGATTTTTGAGGAGGGAAACTTTTTCCTTTTTCTTTTTACCGGGTTTTTTTTTTTTGGGGAAAAAGCCCCCCGGGGAAAAACCGTTACAATTTCCCATGCTTTTTGCCCCTTGGAAAACCTGGAAAAAGGTTCCAGATTTGGACATGTTGGATTGGGTTTTCCCAGAGAAGTTTTTGGGGCCAGGGGACCTGCGGTATTTTTTTTTGGGACCAGGGAGAAAAGGGCTAGTTTTTTGTATTTTTGGTTCCCCTAAATTTTTTTTGACCCAAGGCTTACATGGGTGCCTCACATCAAATAGGTACAAGGTTAAAACTAGAAAAGTACTCAATATTTTTTGCGGGTTTTTTTTTCAAACCTATCTGGGGTAAAAACCCTGCGGCCCTTTACCCAAGAAACTTATCCCAATTTATTGAAAACCTTGATGTGGGATTGGGGGGGCTTTTTTTCATTTGGGAGCCCCCCCAACCTGTTTTTTTTCCCTCTGGATTTTTTTTGAACTTTTTGATCTTAAGGGAAGCCTCTTTCAAGAATTCTGTAATACAGTGGCCCTTTTTTCAGTTGGAAGAAACCCACCCCTTTTTTTTTTTACACTGGGACCACCAATGAAACCTGATTTTACTAAAAACGGGGAAACAAAAAGGGAAATTCCAAGGATCTAACAACCAGATTTGGGTTTTTTTTTTCAACTCCCTTGGGGGATAGCCGATTCCTATGGTAGGAGAAATAAAGAAATCCGTTGGTGGAAAAATCCTCAATTTAAATCTCACCAAGGTTTCTAGCTTGTTTTGGAACTCCCCCAGTATCTCTCTCTTGGATCAACTAATTCAAACCCTGGAAATAGGAAAAAGGGGGAAAAGAGATCCGAAATAGAAGTCCCGAGAGAGATTTTTTTTTCCTTTCCACACTCTTCTAAGTACCAAGGATCAGATGCAATTATACCAGATGGGTTCAAAAAATCGGGAAAAATGGTTATGGGGCTTTGCAGCAGTAAGCCAGAAGGAAGGTTTTTGAGTTGGTAAGCCTTTTCTTCGACAGCCCTCGACCCTTTTCACTGCAGAGTTTTTTACAATCCCATCCTTGCAAGCAGTTAAGATGGACTAAAAAGAATTTTTTCGAAACCTTTTTTTCTTGTAATATTTTGCGACTCTCTCGTAGTGCTTTTTGTAAAAAGCAATCAAGAGCTTTAAAGCCTTCTCCACAATCCAGTGGGGGAGGGAGGCTCAAGATTGGCTTGAAACTGGTTGTACAATGCAAAACATTATTACCGTCACTTGTCCTGAGGTTTTTTTTTGTACATTTTTTTTTTTTTAAATTATTGCACTGCTGTATACTATCTTATTTTTTACATTTCTATTATATGCTCGGTACGAAGTCAAAAACATTTGTATATTTTTTTTCCCACTGAAATGTTTTTCCCATACTGTATAAAAAATATTGTTGTTTTTTCTCTTTACTGGTAAAAACCCCATAAATGAAATTAACTGAAAAAATCACCAAGTAACCCTACTACCATTAAAAAAAAAATCCTCATTAACTGGTACCCCTTTTTCCGCGAACTTTTATTTTTCAAAACCCTTATCATGCCTGTTGGGTAACATTAACTCCACTTTTCAAATTTTTTTTTATTTTTTTTTTGGTAAACAATCCTGACGTTAGACTTTTTAGTGGGCCCGTTTGGTTAAAATATATAATAGTGAATATAATGATATGAATGATAATAATAAATGAATGCATCATTAATTATTGAATTTATTTAAATATTATTTGTTTTATTTAATTTTAGTTGTTTTATTTTTAAAATTGTTTTATATAATTTTTAATATTATTTAAATATTAATTTTATTTATTTATTATTATTATTTATTTTATTTTTATTTATTTTTTAATTATTATTTTATTAATTATTATTTATTATTAATTAAATTATATTAACTATTATTATTTATTACAGTAACTATTTTATTTTTTTTTTGTTTTGTTTTTATGATAAATGATAATGATAAAATAGTATTACTATTACTATTTATAATATAATTATTATTTTAATAAATTTTTTTCCACCTTGTTTTTCAGTAATTACATCTTAGCAAACCCATTTTTTTAGGAAAAGTTTTTTTATAAAAAAAATTGAATGTGAGTGAGACTTTTCTATTGAAAAATACATAAAAAAAAAACTGGCTCAAGAATTCTTAAAATCATTATTGGAAAAAGTCCTCAGTTGGCAGATAGGAAGATAAATTAGTAATATAAAATCCATTAGTATATATATTAGTTAATAAGTTTATATGATTAGTAAATAATTAAAAGTAATATAATTTATATATATAGTTTTAAAAGTAATTATAAATTTGTAATTATAATTTAAAATGAAGTAAGAAAATGATTAAATGCAATATAATAAATTAGTAATAGAAAAATAAAAAATTTAAACCAAGGCAAATTTACCACAGCAGTTTTTCTTCAATATAAACAAAGTGCTCTGAATGGTTTTTTTACAAACGGGGCACCATAATTTTCTCCTCGTCGATATTGTCATTTCTGCTTCTGAAATCCCTGTTTTTTTCAGAAGAGATTTAGACTTTTTTCCACTTTAGCATGAAAATGGGAAGAAAGTGGGGGTGTTAACAAAAGAAATATATAATGAATAACAAACGTATGAATAACCACGTAAAAGAGAGAATACCTTAGAGTAAAATTTAAAATTTTTTTTCTGAATTGACCATCTGAAAAAAAATACCCTATGGCAAAAATGAAAATGTAATTTCTAAAAGTAATAGGAATTTTTTTACATTGTTTTTAGTGTTTGTAAAATTTTTTTTTTTTTTTGTTTTTTTCCCCGGGGAAAATATCGAGATTTTTTTTTTTTACTTACTAATTATTTGGCCAGAAAAGCAAAACACTAATATGTAATTTTTTTTCATGAAATAAACGATGAAGTAATATAAAAAGAGTTCCAGTTCTGAAAAGTGGGGTTACTGGTTGCCAAAAAATAGAGTAAATAAATTTTTGTTTAGGTGAAAACTTTTTGGGTGTGAAAACTGTTCCAATAAATATGTTTTCGAACCCTGACACGAAATTGGGCAGGTTTCAGTTTTGTTTAAAAAATGATATACGTTTACATTAATCCTCAATTTTACGAACTTTACAAAAAGATTTTGTTTTTTTTTTTCTACGAAACGAAACCATGTTTACTTTTTCCCAGTCCATTTATGTTAACAACACAATGAAGAAAAAAAATCGAAACCATCTCCCCTCTTAATATGATCAATGGGACTTTTGTTTACATTGATCATATTTACAATGGGAAACGAAGAACGCCCAACTGTTTTTCTTCAAGAGAGGGAAACTGTTTTTCGAACCCAAATTTTTTTCAATTTCGTTTTTCCAATTTTTCGTAAAACCGGGGATCCCTTTTTCGAAAGATGGAAAATAACAAGTATTTTGAATATGGTAAAAAAAGCCCCAATTTTTTTATTTACAGAGAATAAAAAATGTAGGAAAATTAAAAAAATGGTAGTCCCCCCGTTTTAGTGGGTTTTTAGTTTTTGCTTTAATTGCAATTATAACTTAATTATACCTAAGCAGAATTTTTTCCCCGGAAAAAAAATTCCCTTTTTTTTTTTTTTTTTAGCTTTTTTTTTTTTTTTTTTTGCTTTTGCTTTTTTTTTTTTTAAGCTGTTTCGTGATTCGCTCTTTCAACCCCGTGTTGAAAACTCCAAAAAAGAAAGTTAATGTCCAGTAAAAAAAAAAACACCCCGTAAACCAAAAGGCCAAAAACCCCTGATTTTTTTGCGCTTTTTTTCTTCATAATGGGAAATTTATCGCACACAATTAGTGCTTAAATCAAGAAGTAACGTTTTTTGTTCTAGTAAACCCGATAAAGCCATTTGGAACTCAGGAATAAAAAAAAAAAACCAACTAGAATAAAAATTTTTTTTTTTTCAAATGGGTATCAAATTTCCCCCTCCCTACTACTTCCAACCACACGCGGCCCGTACACAAAACACACACCCCACACACACAAACAAAACACACCAACCAACCCACACACACAAACACACAACCCCACACACCACACAAACCCCCCACAACACACCCCCAACCACAATACAAAACCATAATGTTTTTTTTTTTTTTAATATTAATAATATTTTTTATTATATATTTTATATATATATTATATATATTTATATTATATTTTTATATATATATAAAAAATATTTTAAATATATTTTATATGACCAATTTTTTTTTTATATAATTTTATTTTTTTTATGTTTTTAAATATATATTTTATATTATATATATATATATTATAATAAATATTATTAATTATATATATAAAGGGAAATTTTTTGTTTAAAACATTTTTTTTTTAGGGTTTTTAAATTTTAATTTTTTAAATAAAACATAAAATTTTTATAACATTTTTTTTTTTTAAATGTTATTATATAATATTATAATAAATATATTAATAATATATATATTATTTTATTATATAATATATAATATATATAAAATCATAACACAAACACGGTGTTATTAAAATTTTATGTCCACACCACACACACACACACAAACACACACAACACCAACACAAACCACAAAAACAACACACACCACACACCCACCCAACTCCACACACACAACAACCACCCCAAAAACACCAAACACCCCCAAAACCACACACACACACACCACACACACCCACAAAAAAACAACCACACACAACACACACCACAAAACCAACAACAACACACACAAAACACACACACATAATATTAATATATTTTATATATAATATTATATTATATTTTTAAATATATATATTATATATATATATATATATATATTTTTTTTAATATATATATATATAACAAAATACACACACAACAAAAACACAGTTTTTTTGTTATATTAAATATAATATATATAATTTTATATTATATTATAATATATATAAAATATAAATTATTAATTTTATTAATATATATTTATTATATAATATAAAACAATACACAACCACAACCATGTAATATTTAATGTATATAACAGGTTTTAAAAATTATTAATACATAAAAATAATATACATTATACATATACATACATAAACATAATTAAATTTATATAATATATATAAATATAATTATAAATTTAATATATATTATATAAAAATATATATAATAATTTTTACGTGCAAAAACATCCACCCCACTGGGGGGAGCAAGCCCCAGCCTTCAAACCTCGTGGCCGGTTTTTTCCAAGCCCGGAATTAAATGGAGAGGGTTTTTTTAGGGTTTTTTTTAGGAAGGCCAAAAATCCACCTGTAAAAACCACCTGGCCAAAACCTTTTATGAAAAATGGAGGTCCCCCTTCGAAGTAATGAACCCCCAAGGCTAGAATTTGCCACCCAGAAGTTGGCCCCAACAGAAAACATCGCCCCTAAAATCTGTGGAAAAAAAGCGAAGGGCCTTAACCCGCACCAAGAAGCGGGTGCGGCCCCGAAGAGGCGAAAGCTTCAAAAGCTGAGGGATTTGGGGACGTTTTTTTTTAAATGTAAGGGACCTATGACTGGGCCCGAGGAAGAGCCAATTGACGGAGTTGGATGGCGGAGAAGGAAAAGTGGGAACATTTTTGGTTGTGGTGCCAGGAAAAACCTAGATGGAGTGGCAATAAGTCGAAAGAGTTTTTGGGGAAGAACGGATACAAGTTAAATCTATGGAAGTTGCAAAATTTTTGGGACAAAAAAATTGGGGTTTTTTGGCATAAAAGAATGTGTCGGAAAAAAATTTTTTTTAAACAGTGCAGTTTGTTGGGAAAGTTTTAATAGAAAAAAAAATGAATAGAAATTTTTTTTTGTGGATAAAAGCTGGCCTCTTTGAGGAGTTTGAGATCAAACGTAAAATTTTTAGTGTGTACGCCCCCCTCAAGACGGGTTTGCAACCGAATGGATTGAAAAAGAAATGAGTTTTTTTTTTGGGAAACAACACTAAGGATGAAATTTTGAGAAGGTTTTTGCTGAAGAACAAAAGATTGTGTTTTTTTTTTTATCGGTGGAGGGGACCTTAAATGGGCCATGTTTGGGAGAGGATCCGATGTTTTTTTTCCAAGCCGAGTGCAAACGGGGAGGGATTGTGTTTATGGCCGAGGGAAAATGAGGAATGGGAGAACGTGTTTTTTATTGAATTTTTTTGGCCATCCCTCTAACGATTTTTGTTTGGTTTTTATCAGTAAAACACTATTTTTTTTAATCGAAAAACCCAACAGACAAGAACATCTTATTTCCACGTAAAAAGAGTGGACCGCCCCAAAGAGCTAGCCAAAATAGACTACCTCTTGTAAATCGTAGGAGAAAAATATGGTTTTTTTTGAGATAATTAATTTAACTGTAAAGGTAAATAACCCAGGGTGATCAAACGTGACCAACCACCAACCCGACCTGGTCCGTGATGGAATTTTGAAACATCAAGGCCATCCCCGAGTTGCCAATAGCAAAAAACACCGAAAAACCTGGACCCTAAGGAAAGATCAAAATGGGCATAGATTTGAAAGGAATCAGGAGGAAGAAAAGAAAATAGTTTCAAAAGAGAAGAGTTAACCTCGGGGCAAATTAGCCAGAAAAATTTTGGAAGATCTAAACTCCTGGTGGAATGAAAAACGGCGGGGAAATTTTGTGATACGTGCAGGAAAAGAGATTTTTTAGGAAAGAAAACTAAGTGGAAAAGATCTGGAAAGATAAAAGAAAACTTTGGGTGGCTTTTCAAATGAAATGAGTAAACAACGGGCAATAACGGAGAAGAGAGGGACGCTTAAAGAGAAAATGGGGAAAATCTCCCTAGCCGAGAAGAAGAATAAAGAAAGAAATTGCAAGAACCAAAGAATAAAGAGACAAAAAGAGAGCAGTGGGCAATAGCTTAAGAAGCAAGGGCTGACGAATCAAGTTTGTTATGGAAAGATCTAGACAGCAAGGAAAAAGACAGGGGAAAAGGTTTTTTTTTTTCAACCTGGCCGAAAGACCAAGGAAATAAAAAGCCACAAAAAGAAATATCGTTAACATATTAAGCAAATGAAAAGAAGAAAGAAAATGGAAAATATAATTAGAACAAGAACAAGGAAACATCAAAGAGATGGGAAAGAGGATATTTTCTCTAAATTTACTGAAACGAGGAAAAATGAAACGGCCTGGAATTCAAGAGGTGATGGGAGAAGACCGCTAACCCAGGGTTGCAGTCCATGGAAATATATTAAAAAAATAAGAGGTTGCAAACAGGCGCTGAAAGAAGAAAAAAGAAAAAACGGGAAAGCCACGGGACTAGAACGGCAATCCCCATAGAAGCCTGGAAAAAGCGATGGGAGAGAGGAAGGAAATTGAACCTTTGGTTCCATGGAGGCTGAATGGGGAAAGGAGAATGGGAATGAAGGAAGAAATAGCCCCGAACAGTTAAATGGAAAGAAAAAGTAATTTAAATACCGATTTTTTCAAAGAAAAAAAAGGAGATGTCACATACTTTTTTGAAAACTATTAGAAAGAATAATAATAGATGGTTCGAAATTAAGAACAGGAAAGCGGTTTTTTTTTTTTTTTTATTGGAAACAAACAACCTGGGCCTTGAAAAACTGAAAAAAGGAGTTAGGAACGGGTTGGGGAACGTGATTTATTCTGCCCTTTTGACAAACAATGGGAAAAAGTATCGAGAAGTGGAAAAAGCTGTTTTAGACATGTTTTTTTTTTTTGTTTTTAAGACCTAGAAAGAAAAAAAATCCCTCGCCCACCGTGGGGCCCGAGTGGGTTTTTTTTAAGGCGCCCCCATCTCCGAAGCCGCAATTGGCGGGTTCCCTAAATACATGTTTTTTTTTTCAAGACTGCGATGGAAAAAAATGGGATTACCTGCTAAGAAGAAAACGGAGAAATTCATGTGGGAAGAAAAGGCCCAATGGAGATGGAAATAGAGGGAAAAACAGACCCAAGAGGAAAGGCCTAAGACCACAGGGAAAAAGGATGCTGTTTTCAAAAAAATACGAGGGAGGAAAACACCCTCGAACCGAGGCAAGAGGCCATTGACCAGAACCTTTTATGGCGAAGTCCCCCTCTTTAAAAAAAAAAAAAATGGGACCCCGGTAGGGAAAAAAAAGAAAAAAAAAAGAAGATAAAATTTATAAAAATATATATATTAAAATTAATATATTTATATTATATATATATATTAAAATATATATATAATATATTATTTATATATATATTTATATATTATACCGTGCACCAACAGACATACGTTTGTATGAATATATTATATATATTATATATTATATTATATATAATATATATTATATTATATATATATTATAATTAAAATTTTATATTATAAATAAAAATTATAATATATATATATTAAAAAATAATATTAAAATATAATTTATAATATTAAATATTTAAAATATAAAATATATAATATATTAATATTAATATAAATATTATTATAAAATTTAATATTTTAAATAATTAAAATGTAAAACATAAAACAACATACAAAACATACATACACACAACCACCCCACACCCCCACAACGCAAACACACACCAACCCCACCACACCCAACACACCCCACCCCAATATATAAAAAAATTAAAATATTAAAAATATAAAAAAAAATTATATATAAAATATTATTATAATGTTGTGTTGGGTTTGGTGGGGGTGTTGTGGGGGTGGGTGGTGGGGTGGGGTGTGGGGGTGGGTGGTGGTGGGTGTTGGTGGTTGTTGTTTTTTTTTGTTTTTGTAATGTGTTTTTATGTGTACATTTTATCAATATATACTTTATTTTAATTATAATAAAATTATATATATATTTATAATATTAAAATTATAATTATTAATTAAAAATATTTAATATAAACTTTTTATATTATTAATATTATATAAATAAATATAAAATATTATATAAATAATATAAAATAATTATAATAATATTATATTATAATATAATATATATATATATTCCATACACGTAATGTCCCCCCTGTTGTGCCAACGTTATATAATTATATATTATTTAATTATATAATATATATAATATTATATAATATATATATAATATTATATATTATTAATTAAAATATATAATATAATTTATTCTTTCTTTTTTTTCTTTACCCTTTTTTCCTACCCGGGGTCCGCCATTTTTTCTAATGAAACTTCCCCAAATAGAGTTTTCTGTCCCAATGGCCCCTTCTGCCTCCGTCCGAAAGGATTTTTTCCTCCCTCGTAATCTTTTTTTTATTAACAGCAATCCTTCCCATGTGGTTCTTTTATGGCCTTCCCCTCTTTGGTCCTGTTTTTTTCCTCTATTTTCCATCTTCCCATTTTGCCTGGTCTTTCCCCAACCATGATCTCCCCGTTTTTTTTCTTGCAAGGTTTATCCATACCCATCGCAAGTCCCTTTGAAACTGTTAATTAGGAACCCGCCCATTTTGCGGCCCCTTCGAGATGGGCCCCGCCTTTAAACCCACTCCCCCCACGGTTGGCGGAGGATTTTTTTTTTTCTCTAGGTCCTTATAAACAACATGTCCCCTAACAGCTTTTTTCCACTTTCTCGATACTTTTTTTTTTTTTTTCCATTGTTTTTTGTCCAAAGGCAAGAATATCAGTCCACCGTTTCCTACTCTTTCCCCTTTTTTTTTCCAGCCCCAGTTTTTTTTTTTGTCCTTTCCAATAAACGCCCTTTTCCCTGTCTTATTCGACCCATCTATTATTTCTTTTCTAATATTTTTTTTTTTTCAAAGTATGTGACCATCCTCCCTTTTCTCTTTTGAAAAATCGGTATATTAATATACTTTTTTCTTTTTCCATACTGTCCGGGCTATTCTCTCCTCATCCATCTCCCTTCCCCATCCAAGCCCTCCATGGACCAAAGTCCAATTCCCCTTTCCTCTCCCCATCGCCTTTTTTTTCCAGGCCTTTCTATGGGGGAATGCCCGTCCCTAGTCCCCCGTGGGCCTTTTTTTCCCGTTTTTTTTTCATCTTCTTTCAGCGCCTGTTTTTGCACCTTCTATTTTTTTTTTTTATATTTTCCATTGACTGCCAACCCCTGGGTTTTTAGCGTCCTCCATCACCCTCTGATCAGCCGTTTTTCATTTTTCCTCGTTTTTCAGTTAAAATTTTAGAGAAATACCCCCCTTTTCCCCATCTCCTTTGTTTTTTTTTTTTTTTCCTGTTTTTTCTTCTAATTATATTTTTCCATTTCTTCCTCCATCTTTTCAATTTTGCTTAATATGTGTACGATAATCCTTTTTTTGTGCTTTTTTTATTTCCTTGTCCTTTCGCCAGTTTGAAAAACCTTTTCCCTGTCTTCCTTTCCTTTGCTGTCCTAGATTCTTCATAACAACTGATCGTCAGCCCCTGGCTCTTAGCTATTGCCCACTGCCTTCCTCCTTTTTGGTCCTCTTCTTTTATTCCTTTGGGTCCTTGCATTTCTTCTTTATCCTCCCCCTCGGCTAGGGAAGATTTCCCATTTTTCCCTTCCCCTTTAGCGTCCCCCCTCTTTCTCCGTTATTGCCCCGTTTTTTTTTGTACTTTCATCATTTGAAGCCACCAAGTTTTCCCTTTTATCTTTTTCCAAGATCTTTTTCCTAGTTTTTTTCTCCCCTAAAATCTCTTTTTTTCCTGCACGTATCACAAATTTCCCGCCGTTTTTTTCATTCCACCAGGAGTTTTAGAATCTTCCAATTTTCCCTTGGCTAATTTTTGCCCGAGTACTCTCTCCTTTTTGAACTATTTCTTTTTCCTTCCCTGTTTCCTTTCAATCTATGCCATTTTGGATTCTTCTTAGGGTCCCAGGTTTTTTTTTCGGTGTGCTATGCCACTCGGGATGCCCTTGATGTTTTCAAATCCATCACGAACCAGTCCGGTTGGGTTTGGTTTTGGTTCACGTGGATCACCTGGTATTACCTTACAGTTTTTTTTAATTTATCTCCAACCATTTTTTTCCTCCCTACGAATTACCAAAGAGGTAAGTCCCCTAATTTGGGCTTAGCTTCTTTGCGTCCCACTCTTTTTGTACGTGGATAAGAATTTTTTGTTTTGTTTTCTTTTCGTTTCGTAAAAATAGTGTTTACTGATTAACCATATCGTTTTTTTAAGATGGCAAAAATCAATAACACTTTTTTTTCCCTTCCATCCTCCATTTTCCCCTCGCCATAAACAACCAATCCCTCCGTGCCACTCGGCTGATTAACATCGGATTCCTCTCCCAACATGCCCATTTTAAGTCCTCCACCGAATAAACAACATCCTTTTTTCGTCCTTCAGCAACCTTCTCAAATTTCATCCTTAGTGTTTTGTTGTTCCAAAAACTCACCCCTTTTTTTTCATCATCGGTGCAAACCCGTCTGGAGGGGCGTACACCACAAAAAATACGTTTGATCTCAAAACTCCCTCAAGAGCCCAGCTTTATCCCACAAAAAATTTTCTATCATTTTTTTTTTTTTTTCTATTAACTTCCCACAACTGCACTGTTTTTAAAAAATTTTTTTCCGACACTTCTTATGCCAACACCATTTTTTTTTTTTTTTTGTCCAAATTTTGCACTTTCCATAGATTTAACTTGTATCCGTCTCCCCCCACTTCTTTCGAATCTTATTGCCCACTCCATCCTTAGTTTTTTCCCTGCACAACACAATAATGTTCCACTTTCCTTTCCCTCCCCGTCAATTCCCCCTCCGTCAATCTCTTTCCTCGCCAGTCCATAGTCCCCTACATTTAAAACGTCCCCCCAAATCCCTCCAGCTTTTTTTGAGCCTTCGCCTCCTTCCGGCCCCCCACCCGCCTTCCTTTGGTGCGGGTAGCCCCTCCGCCTTTTTCCACAGATTTAGGGCGAGTTTTTTTTTTTCCTGTGGGCCCCACTTCCTGGGTGTGGGCAATCTAGCCCTTTGGGGGTCATTACCTTCGAAGGAACTCATTTTTCATAAAGGTTTTTTTTTTGTTTTGGGCAGTGGTTTTTTTTTTACAGGTGGGAATGCCCCTTTCCTAACCCTAAACCCCTCTCCATTTTTATCCGGCCCTTTGGAAAACCGGCACCGATTTGTTTGAGCTGGCTTTGCTCCCCCAGTGGGGCTGGATTTGTGTTGGCACGGTTTAATATATATATAATATAATATTATATATATATTATATATATATATATATATATATATATTATAATATATATATTATAATATTGTATGTATGTATGTATATGTATAATGTATATATATATGTTATATATATATACCTGTAATATACATAACATTACATGTGTGTGTGGTGTGGTTGTTATGTTTATATATATAATTATATATATAATATATATATATTTTATTATAATTTATATATATATATATAATATATATTATATATATATATTATTATTAATTATATATATACAACTTTGTTGGTGGGTGTGTGGTGTATTTATTTATATGTATTATATAATTATAATAAAAATATATATATATAATATATATAATATATATATATTATATATACATATATATATTATATTATATATATATATATATTGTGTGTTGTGTGTTTGGTTGGGTGTGTGTGTGGTGTTGTGTGGTGTGTGTGGTGTGGTTGGTGTGGTTGTTGTTGTGTGTGGTTGTGGTGTGGTGGTGGTGTGGTGTGTGTGTGGGTGTGTTGTGGTGTGGTGTTGTTGGTGGGTGTGGTGTGGTGGGTGGGTGTGCGGGTGCAAATATATGTAATAACACCGTGTGTTTTTTGTTTGTGGTGGTATGTAAATGTATATATATATATATATATATATATAATATATATTATATATTATATTATATATAAATATATATATATATACTTTTAAACATAAAAATGTATATAAATAATTATGTCCATATATATATTATTTTTAACATAAAAATTGTTAATAATAAAAATATTGTCCCAATTTATATATTTATAATAATTAATATATAATTATAATATTATATTATATATATATATTATTTAATAATATAATATATATATAATATATATAAATAATATAATATATAAAACATATGTTGGTTGTGGGTTGTTGGGGTGGGTGGTTGTTGTTGTTGTGGGTGGTGTGTGTGGGTGTGGGTGGTGTTGGGGTTGTGTGTGTGGGTGTTGTGGTGGGGTGTTGTGGGGTTGGTTTGGTTGGGTGTGGGGTGGTTGGGTGTGTGGTGTAACGCCCGCGGGTGGTGAGTAATAGGAAAGAATTTATGAATTACCCATTTTGAAAAAATGTAATCTAGTTTTTGTTTGTTTTTTTTTTTTTATCCTGAGGTCCACCCTGCCTTTTTATCGGTGGTTTTACTAGACAACCCGTTACTCTGATTTAGCACTATGGTTGGGTGCGAATTATCCGATTTATGAATGAACGCGCAAATCAGTGTTATTGCCCTATGGTACGGGGGTGGTTTTTTTTTTTTTTTACTGAACATTATTTCTCTTTTGAGTACACACGGTTGAAGAGCGCGGAATCCACGAAACAGCTTAAAAGCAAAGGCAAAGCAAAAAAAAAAAAAGCTAAAAGAAAAAAAAAGGAATTTTATTTCCGGAAAATTCCTGCTTAGTAAAAATTTAAAAGTATAATTTGCCAATCAGCAAACTTAAACCCACTAACGACTAACCATTTAATTTCCTACATTTTTTTATCTCTGTAAATAAAATAGCTTTTTTTCCATATCTAATACTTTGTTAATTTCCATCTTTTCGAAAAAAGGAATCCCGGTTTTTTACGAAAAAAATGAAACGAAAATTGAAATTTTGGTTTTTCGAACAGTGGTTCCCTTTCTTGAAGAAACAGTGGCGTCCCTCCCGTTTTTTTTTTTCCTGTAAAATAAAATTTCAAATTTTTACAAAGTTACCCTTGATCATATTACAGAAAACGGAGATGGTTTTCGATTTTTTTTTCTCATTTTGTGTGTAACATAATGGGACTAGAAAAGTAAACCATGTTTTTTTTTTTTTTTTTCGTAGTAAAAAGAACAATATCCTTTTTTTTTTTGTTAAAGTTCGTAAAAATTTTTAGATTTAATGTAACGTATATCAATTTTTTTTTTATACAAAACTGGAAACCTGCCAATCTCCGTGTCCCGGGTTTCGAACAATATTTTATTGGAAAAGTTTTTCACACCAAAAGTTTTTTCACCTAAACATTTATTACTCTATTTTTTTTGCACACCAGTAACACACTTTCCAGAACCTGGGAAACTCTTTATATATTATTTCATGCTATTTCATGAAAATACTATATAGTGTTGCCTTTTTTCTGGCCCCAATAATTTAGTAAGTAAAAAAAATCTCGATATTTTGCCGGAACCCAGTAAAACTACAACATCTAACAATGTAATTAATTCCTTATTTACTTAGTAAATTACATTTTCATTTTTTTGCCATAGGGGTAATTTTTCAGATGTCAATCAGAAAACTTTAAAATTTACTCTAGGTTATCCTCTCTTACGTGTTTATTCATAACGTGTTTTTATTCCATTATATTTCTTTTTTTGTACACACCCACTTTCTCCATTTCATGCTAAAGTGAAACGTCCCCCCCTAAATCTCTTCCTGAAAAACCAGGAATTTCAGAAGGCAGAATGGAACAATTATCGACGAGGAAAAAAAATTATGGTGCTCCGTTTGTAAAACCATCAGAGCACTTTTTGTTTATATGAAGAAACTGCTGTGTAATTTTTTGCCCTTTGGTTTTTACTTTTTTTATTTTTTTTTTTCCTATACTAATTTATTATATGCCACTAATCATTTTCTTACTTTCATTTTTAATTATATACTAATTATATACTTGTTTTTAACTATATAACTAATTTATATACTTTTATTAATTTTATATACTAATCATATACTTTTATTAAACTATATATTACTAATGATTATATACTAATTATATCTTTCCCTATCTGCCAACTGAGGACTTTTTTTCAATAATGATTTTAAGAATTCTTGAGCCAGGTTTTTTTTTTTTATGTATTTTTCAATAGAAAGTCCCCTCACTCAATTCCCATTTTATTTATATAAAACCTTTTTCCTAAAAATGTTTTTTTGCTAGATGTAATTACTGGAAACAAGGTGGAAACATATATAATAATATTATTATATTTATAAATAGTAAATAGTAATACTATTTTATTATTCATTATCATTTATCAAAACAAAAAAATAAATAATAGTATCTGTAATAATAATAATAGTAATAATAAATAATAAAATAATAATAATATAAATAATAATAATAATAATAATAATAATAATAATAATAATAAATAATAATAATATTTAAATAATAAATATATAACAATAATAATAACAAATAATAATTAATAACAATAATAATTTAAAATAATTCCATAATAAATGAATCCATCATCTTTATCATCATAAATTTCATTATTTATCACTATTTATTATTTTACAACGGCCCCATAACGTCCTAACGTCAGATTGTAACAAAAAAATATAAAAATTTTCCCTGAAAGTGGAGTTTTAATGTTACACAGCATGATAAGGGTTATGAAAATAAAGTCTTCGGCGAAAAGGGGTAACAGTTAATGTAGGATTTTCTAATTTTAATGGTAGTAGATACTGCGTGATTTTTCAGTTTTATTCATTATGGAGTTTTTACAGTAAAGAGAAAAACAATATTTTTTATATACAGTATGGAAACATTTCAGTGAGAAATATACAAATGTTTTTGACTCGTACCGAGCCATAATAAATAAAATGTAAAAAATAAGATAGTAATTACAGCAGTGGCAATAATTTTTAAAAATGTAACAATAAAAAACCTCAGGACAAGTGACGGTAAAAATGTTTTGGAAATTGTACACAGGGGGCAAAGCCAATCTTGAGCCTCCCTCAACCACTGGATGTTGATAGGCCTTAAGCTCTTGATTGCTTTTACAAAGGCAACCAAACGAGAGTCCGCAATATATTACAAGAGAAAAGGTTTTCGAAAGATCTCTAGTCCATTCTTAACTGCTGCAAGGAAATGGGAATGTAACTCTGCAGTTGAAAGATCGAGGCTTGTTCGAAGAAAAAGGCTACCAACTCAACCCTTTTCCCCTTTCTGCTTACTGCTGCAAAGCCCCATACCATTTTCAGATTTCGAACCATCTGTATATATTGCATCTGATCCTTGGTACTTAGAAGAGTGTGGAAGAAATCTCTCTCGGACTTCTATTTCGGATCTCTTCCCCTTTCCTATTCCAGCTCGACTTAGTTGATCCAAGAGAGATACTGGGGAGTTCCAACAGCTAGAACCTTGGTGAGATTTAAATTGAGATATTCCACACGATTCCTCATTCTCCTACCATAGGATCGGCTATCACCAAGGGAGTTGAAAACCAATCTGGTTGTAGATCCTGGAATCCTTTGTAGTCCCGTATAGTAAATCAGGTTCATGTAGTCCCAGTGTAAAAAAGGGGTGGTTCTCCACTGAAAGCCACTGTATACAGATTCTGAGAGCTTCATTAAGATCAAAGTTCAACATCCAGAGAACAGTGGGAGCTCCAAATGAATAAGCCTCACATCCACAGTCAAGTTCAATATGCATAAGTGCTTGGTAAAGCCGCAGTTTTACCGAGATAGGTGTGAAAGAACCCGCAAAATATTGAGTACTTTTCTAGTTTTAACCTTGTACCTATTTGATGTGAGGCACCCATGTAAGCCTTGGGTCAAAAATTAGACCAAGTACAACTAGCTCTCTCCCTGTCAAACTACGCAGTCCCCTGGCCAATCTCTCTGGAACATCACATGTCACTCTGGAACCTTTCAGGTTTCCAAAGGGCAAGCATGGGAATTGTAACGGTTCCTGGGCTCCCAAACCAGGTAAGAAGAAGAAAAGTCCTCCTCAAATCCATTAAGGAAATCTTACCTGGTAAATACAGAAGTATCTCATATAGTAAGTACCTAATAGTGAAGACCATTGATGGTGTATCAATCTTGGATCTTGATATTTTTGAAGTACGTTGGAAGATAGTTGAGGTATGTCAATGTGATCCTTGAATCACCTCACAGCGAGATGGTAACCTGATAGTTGAGGTTTTATCACCAGATGAGAGTGAACGTCTGCATGCAATATGCGACATTAGACTGTTAGAGAAAGAAAAGAAATTCAATGTAGTGGCAGTAAAGCATTTTCAGAAGAAAGTTTTATGGTGGTGGAACAATCGGACCCCCAGCTCTTCTTTCTACTTTTTTTTTGAAGAAACAAAAGAAATTTTTTTATGTAGTGTTTTTTTAGTAAAAAAATTGTTTTTAAGAAAACAAAGTTTTGATGGTTTTTTTGGAAACAGTCCCCCACCAGCTCTCCCTATTTCTTTTGAAACGTTTTTTAGTCATTTTTAGAAACCAAATTTAAAGTTGGCATGGTACCACCTCAAGGTAAAGCCATATCTGCCCAACCCTGTGCAGTGTTTCCACTGATAGGGTTACGAGAACAGAGCCAATGGACAACCAAGAGTGTGTTCAGTGTGGTACAGCAGGTCATCAAGGAGATGACAACTGTCCAGGTCCAATATGCTGTTACCACTGCAAAGCAATGTAAAATGTACAAATTTTTGAAAAAAGAAAATATTGGTTAATAAGAGCAAGGAGAAAGTTTTTGGTTTTTTTTTCCCCGGAGGCAAAGCAACATGCCCATGTGCTGTTTGCACAGCCAGGTAAGTCCTCAGTTCTAGTCTGTCCTCCTCCCCTTACCATCCAATACTAATTACACCACATACTCTGCCACTACCTTTAAACCTCAGTCCTCAAATACTGGAACTGCCTCTGGTGAGTTCCTCTAGAAACGGAGTAGGAGTGAGGGGTCTATTGAGGAGACTCCTCCCAAAGTGAGGTCCCTGCTATCTTTTGAGCTATCAGTCCCCCCACAAGGTTTTCCATGCCTCCTAACAAAGGGTTGAAA
>NC_051411.1:32085878-32093378 GCF_015228065.2 Penaeus monodon
TATATTTTAATTATATATAAAATTTATAAAAAACTTTATGTAGCCCCCCCCACCACAAAAATATAATAAAGATAGATAGATAGATGATAGAAACATATTAAAATAACACAACAACACAACACACCACACACACACACACCCCACACACACACACACACACACACACACACACACACACCACACACACACCACACACAACACACACACACACACACACACACACACACACACACACACACACACACACACACACACACACACACACACACTCACACACCTTTACATGTGTGTGTATGCGTGTATGTATGCATGTATATATGTATGTATGTATATATTTATGCATGTGTGTATGTATGTATGCATATATTTATGTATGTATGCACAAACACATACGTGTGTGTGCGTACGTACGTATGTTTTTGTAAGTTTATGTTCCACAGAAATATGCATTGCATGTACATAAGTTTGTCGGTACGTAAGTGTGTGTGTATATAAAATGTTTATAGACAATATCGTTTCATTTAAAGTTCTCCAGTCTATCCCCTTCTCCAATAATCAATTAATTTCAGTTAATTAAAAAAAGGAGTCTAATCTACTTACATATTGAGCCCCAAGGGAGAGGAGTCACGTGTCACTCCTACGTAAAGACACCGAGTTTAATATTATTTACCACATATCACAGTTATTACTTGATTCTTATATTAGAAACCCTTTTGGTATATGGTTTTAGTTCTCTTCGTATTGTGTACATTAAAAGTGTTCATAAGTTCAACACCATCGACGAGAGATAATCCACTGCATATTCAAGGGTGACTGTTTGACTTGATTATTGAAACTGGTAAATAAGAGGAAAGAGATTGATTACCATATATTTTACTGAACTAGATTATCTGGAATGTCTTCCTGTCTTATTGTATGTATTGTTAGTATATTCATAATGTATTGAGAGTATACAAGGAAGATCAAGAAAATGTCACTTAATTTTGTGAACAACAGATAATGCATTATCTAATAAATCAGTTAGGATATATATATATATATATATATATATATATATATATATATATATATATATATATATATATATATTACATATACATATATATACACAAATATATATACACAAATATATATACACAAATATATATACACAAATATATATACACAAATAAAATAAAACAAATATATTAACTGTTAAATGTGTTATTATGTGATTGTGTTTATTTTGTTGTAAATATAACCAATATATATATACAAAAAGTTATCACTATCATACACATATAATGTGTGTTGTGGGTTATTTTGGTTGCTGGTGTGACCTTACTACCGCAAACCCAAACTAAAAAACCACCTGCCCCGGCCCGGTCAATGATAACGGGAAAATCCAGGAGCTGTGGGGGATTGCAATTCGGCTGTTTCCATGCCCTAGCAACCTGAGCCCCAGTGAAGCAGCAGAGATTCTCAATATCCACTTTGCCTCGATTTGTCCGCAGCTACCCCTTCTGGCCACAACCTACCTCCCCGCCTACCTGCCGGCCCGCTCACTTGATCCAACTATCAGCCAGTTTCAGGTGCTTCAGAAGCTTGAAAAATCCGCGTGAAGAGAGCCACCACCCCCCTTGATTTGCCTATGCAATGGAACTTGCCACTTCTCTTACCTCCATAGGTAATGTCTCACTGCAACAGTCTAAGTGCCTATCACAATGGAAGACAGCATGTGTCACCGCCATCAGGAAAACCCCAGGCCCAGCCTACTGTATAAAAGCTTTGTCCCCGACTGGGCTTACCAGGACCTCGTGCACAGCGTTGACAGTCGGCAGTTTGGCAACATGCGCTCCTCCTCTACTACACACTGCCTCGTCAGCTTCCTCGACTTCGTCCTTGCCCACCTCAGCAAGCGCAAATCCTCCGTCACCAACATCTTCACTACGGTCATCTCAAAAGCAGCAGCTTCCACGGGCATCAGGGAATCCCTCATTCCCTGGTTGAGTGACTTTCTCTAACAGGCAACAGGCCATGTGCGTGCAGGGTCAAGTTTCCAGCCTCCCAGGGGACTAGAATAGGCCCCCTGTGCTTCCTGATCGTGATTAACGATGCGCTCCTGGACAACGAGCATCGTTGGAAATACGTAGACGACTGGACTATCGCATCTGCCATTGACAGTTCCTGCCCTGACCACTCCGCCATCCAGCGCACCCTCGACAACTTCCTCTCCTGGACCACCGCAAATCGCGTCACTATCAACCGCCAAAAGTCGGTCGCGAAGCAATTTGACTTCTCCACCATCCCCGCCCCCGCACCCATCCTCACACTGGACAACCATCAGCTTGACGTAGCTGTTTCACCAAGCTGCTCGGCGTCAGCATCGACGAAAAGCTCGCTTGGACACATCACGTCAGAGACATCGTGAGGTCTGCCACGTACAGGTTTCAAATGCTGCGTCGCCAGGTCCCCCTACCTCACCGCCACCCAGCTGCTACAACTCGAGAGGGTATGGAAAAGGGCACCCTTAATAGTGTAGGGTCACCAACACACTTAGGTTGCTTTTGAGCGTTGTGAGTTGTTGCTCTTGAAGGTTTTCTTTGGACAGACCCAGGTGTTCAGAAATCAGTGACCACTTTCGGCATGTCCATGGAGAATTTATCAACACTCGTTACTGTGTAATCGTCATACCAGTCATGAATACGTGATTTAAAGTGGTGCTCAAGGTAATTAGGGATAGAAATTTTAAGGCTATTAGTTCTTGCAGATGGACTATTATCAATAGCGTATCTTGTTACTATTGCAAAGTGGTCACTGATTAGCTGTGCTGCAAGCATCCTTCTGACATTTCTATCACAAGATCCTTTCCTATTACGTAATCTAGCCTGCCTCCCGCCCGTGAGTTTGTCTCTCTATATCATATACGGTCATAGTTCGATTGTTCACAAAATGTCGGAAATCTTCGCCGTTTTCATCACACTGACTATCTTAAAATGTATTATGTCTAGCATTAAAATCTCCCATGTATATTGTGCCGTGCTTCTGAAAGTTTGGCAGTGAATCAGTTTGAAACTTTCTACATCTTGCATATACATTGTACAGAGAGAAAAACCCAGAAGCTGTTCAAATATGTATATGCTGATATTGCACATTATTGTCATCAGTCTTCTGCACCAGTTTATGCGATATGGTGTCACTGACATGCGATGCCTTCTCTGCCGCAGGAATGCGGAAAGGAAGCATTAGTCACAACATTCTCTACCCCATCCCATCACGCAACATCCGACCTCCCAACCCCTGCCCACGATTGAATCCTTCCGTTTCGCATCCCCTCCCCCTGTCAGAATGTCCTCTACCACTACGCCACAAAATGAATCTACACAAAATCACACTCCTACACCTTCCACGGTAGTACCCACGAACAACACCTCTCCCAGCTCCCCTCCACCACTATCACCCTCCCCCGACACTCCGTCCCCTCTACTCTCTCCCTCTCTACCCACTCCAACCCAGCACACTCACGACCTTGCTGACGCGCCAGCCACCCCTCGTCCGGAGCCACGCAAGCGTTTGCCCAATAACAACGCTGAGACATCCGCAACCGGGATGAGAAACGAAGTTTCAACACAAGTAACACCTAAGTGAAGCTACGGTAGAAACAGTAAAAGGAAAAACAAGCAAAAACATCTTCCACCAAACCGCCAATGGGAAGATGCGACACAGCACCACGTGCCCCTGGAGTACCAATGCCACAACTCGTCATCAACAACTACGCGGATCGAGTGGAAAAACGGCAACAAATAAACGAGCAGCCGCAGCCCCACCAAGATGATGAAGGTTTCATTCCTGTCAACTCTCGAAAACAAAGAAGAAAAACAAGGGAGGAACGCCACTCGCCAAAACCCTTGCAAGGCGCCGACCGTCCAAAGGTAGTGTACTTATACATTACAAGATGCCATCCTGACACGCACGAGGAAGATATTGAAGACTTCCTGGAAAATAAATTTAACCATATTTCCAATGTGAAAGCTTTTAAAACTAAAATAACACATAATTATTACTCCAGTTTCACAGTTACTATAAGGGGCAAAGATATAAATCCAGATCTTTTCCTTGAGTCCGACGTCTTTCCCACCAATGTAAAAGTGTTCCTAAATAGAAATAAGTACAACGGCGAGCAGAATGTTTGACGTTGTAAATCCGGCGGGCAAACCAGTAAACACCATCAGAATAGAACACATCGATGCAGTCCCTCCTAGGTCATTTCGACGAAATCAAACTGTTAATTAAGGAGAGAAATATTGATATATTGTGTATTAGTGAAACTTGGCTTCACCAAGAAATATCAAGCAATTTCATCAGCATCCCAAACTTTCATGTTTATAGATGTGATGCAGGACGTGAGGTGGAGTCTGCATATATGTAAGCGATACCCTTAAATCAAATAAGATGTCCTCTACAACTGTAAATCATACAGCTGTAGAGGACATCTGGGTAACCGTACAAAGCAGTATGTATCCTTCCTTCCTCGTCGGCACAATCTACAGACACCCTCATGCCACCATAGAATCTTTTGATTATCTTGAAAATATTTCCTGAGAAATGTCACTAAATAGAAAACCTCTTTTTATCTTAGGTGACTTAAATGACGATCTAAATAAACCAAATGCAAAGTTACATGGGATAATTAATAAAAAATAAACTAGAAAAACCTACAAGGATTACAGAAAACACCTCATCCATATAAGATGTTATAATAACAAACAGACCCGATATCATACTTCACACATGCCACATTGCAGATCACGAGCTTTTAACCTTGACCATAAATGTAGAAAAAACAAAGCGAAAATCAGTCACTAAAACCTCTCGCGACTTAACACAATGCAATCCTCAATTACTCTGCAAACATATTATTGCCAACGAATCGTTACTGTCACAGATCTTAACAACAGATGACGTGGACAAACAAGTAAATATTCTAACACATGTGATAAAGAACGGCATCGATGCCTCCGCACCTTTTAAAACAAAAACAGTTAGACGTCCTCCCGCCCCTTGGATAAGTGACAACATTAAGAGGGCCATAAATGATAGAAATAATACTCATAAAGCTCTCAAAATAAACAGATATGACACCGCCCTTCAGGCTGAATACAAACATAAGAAGAGGAATGTGAAAAAACTCCTCCTTTGTGCGAAAACAAATTACTTTAAAAGTAAATTCAATGAATGTAGAAACGATTCTGCCGAAACATGGAAACTAGTAAATACACTAGTGCCTAAGAAGAAACAAAATACAGACATTTCCATAAACAACATAGAACACTTTAATAACTTCTTTGCAGAAGTCGGTAGACGCACTTATGAACAGACAATCGCCCCTATATATCAACACAACATAAGCGAAACGAGGCCTACAACAAACTTTTTTCAGACCGCAGCCAGTAGGAGTAGAAACAATTATTCTGACAATAAAACACTTAAGAAAGACGAACTCCGTGGGAGCGGATGCCATTGCACATCGTTTCATAAACGATAGTTTATCCAGCAATTGCATACTATTTGACAGTCATTATTAATACATCCATAGTCACCGGATGTTTATCCTTCACTCTGGAAACATGGTATCATAACACCTATTTTCAAATCCGGTGACAGAGACGAAATTAATAATGATCGACCCATCACTATACTACCAATAATATCTAAAGTTGCAAACCAATTAATATAATTTTGGAAGAGAATAACCTTATATCTAACACGCAACACGGTTTTAGGAGTAAACTATCAACCGAAACAGCATCATTAAAGTCACAAATTAAATTTGTAAAAATATAGACAACAACCAGATAAATTTGCTCACTCTGTGTGATTTATCGAAGGCCTTTGACAGTGTCAGCCATGAATTACTTGTAAAGAAACTAACAAATCACGAAATTGATCATTTTTGGTTCAAAAGTTACCTGTCTGCGAGAACACAAATCAGTCAAAATCCATGAAAAAGTATTATCTAAGCAACCAATTTCGTTCGGTCTTATTTATTATATTCATTAATGATCTGTCATCAATTGCAAAAAAACTGTCTTCTTATTCAGTACGCCGACGACTCTCAATTCATTCACGCTGCCTCTGTTAACAACCTAATTGAATTAATAAGAAAAAACAAACAGACCCTAACAGAAGCAAAAAAATACTTCGATACGAATGGAATGAAACTAAATCCACAAAAAAACACAATGTATTTTTATAGGCAGCCGTCAGAACATAGCAAAAATACCTACAGACACAGTTATAGACTTCCAAGGTTGCTGCATCAAACCCAACACAACAGTAAAAAATCTAGGGGTACACGTAGATAGATACATGACATTTGAGACACACTTTGATCACATCTACAGGAAAGTAATGGGCACTTTGATATACTTAAATCACATCAAAAATAAAATACCCACAGAAACAAGAATTGCTGTTATACAAACACTAGCACTTAGTATCATTAATTACTGTCTTAACATCTGGGGCTCCACAAGCAAAACACAAATACAAAGGACCCAAAAAATACAGAACTTCGCGGCAAGAGTAGCACTAGGAAATGTAAATAAATATGACCACATATAAACAAACTTAAAATGGCTAAAAGTACACCAGAAATACACCTATGACACATGTATTCTAATCCATAAAATCATACAAGGAAATTACCCAAACTGTCTATTACCTATACAAACAACAGGTAACATAACAGGTGTCCATACAAGGCAAAATAACTCCCTATATATCAGAAGATCGAACACAGAAACCGGGGCAAGAAATATGCAAATCCGAGGACTGGTGATCTGGAATCAACTACCAGAAAATATTTAAAATATCTCCAACCAAAAGACATTTCAAACAAAAGTTAAAGAACATCTACTGAAATATCAATGACATCAGGCGTTCAAACATCAAGCCAAGCACGATATTTCAGTCCTTTGTGATATTAATGTTCTGTCTAATCTTGTTAAACAAACATTGTATAGTATCTATGTATATTTGAATTGACACAACTCAATAGGCCTGTCATTCCTCTGTTCGTATGTGGGCAGTACTCTCTAATTCTAGGGTCGGTTTTTATTCTAGTAGCTGTTGTGAAGGGCTCTTGTAAAGAAATAATATCAGCATTACTGTTATGTATATAGTAAAGCAAGTCACTGATTCTACGGTTGACACAACATGTATTACATGAAAGAAAAGTAATTGTTTTCTTGTCCCCCATCACATCCTATGATTAGATGATTGGTATAATGAATCCCTTTAGTCTGCATATGCTTATATAGCATTACATATCTGTTTTACATCTTTTCGAGGAAGGACCTTAGCACCCTTGGACGCCTTCCCGTGCCAGCTGCAAGAAGTCAAGCAAAAGTTGTTATATACTGTGGTGTCGCAGTCAAATGCATTTTTGATAAATTAATAGTAATAACACATGCACCCACGGGTTTGTTTATATATTTATCTTACCTTGATAACAGCGTT
>NC_051411.1:32110878-32113378 GCF_015228065.2 Penaeus monodon
GGGAAACAAGCAATTACCAAAAACCCTCACAATTTGGAGAAAAATATATTGCTTTATGGATATTCATATTCATAGATCTGCGTGTACTTCATTATTTTGTTTATTTCCCACAGCTTATAAATAAATGCAAATGGAGTTTGATTGATATTTTCGTAATGACAAGTTCCCTTCACAGAATTTTTTTTTTGGAATAATCTTCAACGACGCCAACAGCAATATAAATTATTATTATATACATTATATGACTTCCCTTTTCGTTCTATGATTTGATTTTGAGATTGGATGATGTTGCAGCTTTTCTCAAACATTTTATGCAACATCATTTGCCTCTTCCTTATGTTTATCTTCTCCTTCTTTTCCTTCTCTTTCTTTGTGTTCCAAATTTCGCGAATGCAAGTGCAAATGTAAAATGAGAATTGGAACAGTAAATAGATTATAGGAGGCATGATTATATGGTTTGGCAAAGCAGCGTAGGAAATGCAAGAATAGTCACGTTGGTATATTGCAAGGTAAATAAAAAGTCATGTAAAACATTCTTTTTGTTCAAATAAGTGTTTGCATGGAACAAATTTGCGGAATGAATCTAATAGATATCATTAAAAAAGGTACAATAAAAATTCGTTATGAATATTATATCAATCATGAACGGGCAGATAAATGCTGTATATTATTCGGCACGAAAGAAGGTAAAGACTTAATACAATAAATAAATGACAATGGGCGGAATAATACAGCAGAACTAATTAATACATGGCTGTATAGTATTTAATGAACAACAACAACAACAACAACAACAACACCAACAGCAACAACAATAATAATAATAATAATAATAATAATAATAATAATAATAATAATAACTAATAAAAGATAAACAGACAAATAAAATAAATAAGTAAATAAATATAAAAATAATCGAATACTTTAAATTCACTACGAAAGGAGGCACAAACCTAAAACAAAATTTATGAGCAAAGTAGAAAATGACGTCAAGTTAAAATCTAAACCGTGATGTCAACGTACATGCCATTTCTCACACAGGGATGAAAGAAGAAAAGAGTAATTGCAATGAAAATAGTAATCAATTCAAAACAGAAGAGTCCTCTACACCGACACCATTACCAGCGTCAGCATCACCACATCATTATCATTATTATTATCCTTTTGTCATCATTATCGTCGTCTTTACCGTCATTGCCACCATTATCACTACCACCATCATCATCATCAAGGATACGATATGAAGAGGAGAAAATAAAAAGTAAAAGTATATTATTTAAAGAGTAGAATTCTTAACTGTGAACACAAAACTGCCATTTAATTGCATGCCAAAAGCTCCTTTCCCGAAGGATCGGTGAAAAAAATACGCTCTGAGGTAGAATTAGTCTTATTTAAACACATTTTCAAAGAAAAGTATATTTGCTCCAGTTTCTGTTTATGAACATAATTTCTTAAGTACCGAACGGAAGGAAACTTTTTCCACTTAGTCCCTTCCTTTCTTACTTATTTCTTGGTTTCATTTGTTTATTTATTTATCAATTTATTTATTATTTAATCTGCTTTACTCGCTGAAAATTGTTTTATTTCTTATTCAGCTATACATAAGGTCTTTTATACCTGTGTCCTGTAAATTCCTTTAGTGTAATTAATTAATGTAATACCACGAGGCAAATAATCTGTCAGTGCAAAGCTAATTATGCAAAAATTATATCAGGGATTAAGGAAGTAATGATTTCAAATGATTTGTAACATTTTGTTTTTATTCGTTATAGTAATAATACCCCTGCGGATACAATAACAACAAACAAAATAATAAAGAAAATACTAAAATCTAAAGAGGAAATAGATGTTCTTATATAATCTAACAGGACTTAGTTGGGCTTAGAAGCTCGCACGAACAGTTTTCATAATATGCAAATGCAAGCTCATAACCGTACTTAAAAATACTCATAAATTTTTCGTTCCTGCGAGAAACTTCAGCGCCTGCCAGCTTTAAAATGACGAATGCTAGAGAGAAAGAGGCAGAAGATTTGGAAAACTTTTTCTAGTGCTCTGTTTTTCTTTGTTTTACACACAACACACACACACACACACTAACACACACACACACACACACACACACACACACACACACACACACACACACACACACACACACACACATATATATATACATACATATATACATATTTCTACTTCTATACTGTACACGGAGAGAATGATGTCCAAAGTCTTGATTTTTTTTCCTTTCCCAAGATATTCTGCATGATGGTAAAGTAAAGAAAGAAGGAAAAGTACAACAAATCCTGCCGAGAATTTCATAATCAACTTTTCTAAAAGTTTCGCGAAAACATTTTCTTTTTGGAAAGCACAAATTACTAAAATCCTCGCAATTTGGAGAAATTATACTGTTTTACCCTTATTAATAGTCATAGATTTGTGTGCGTATGCTTTATTGGTATTGTGTTTGTTTCTTACAGCTTTTGTATATATGCAAATA
>NC_051411.1:32145878-32150878 GCF_015228065.2 Penaeus monodon
CCTTCTGCTTACTGCTGCAAAGCCCATACCATTTTCAGATTTCGAACCATCTGTATATATTGCATCTGATCCTTGGTACTTAGAAGAGTGTGGAAGAAATCTCTCTCGGACTTCTATTTCGGATCTCTTCCCCTTTCCTATTCCAGCTCGACTTAGTTGATCCAAGAGAGATACTGGGGAGTTCCAACAGCTAGAACCTTGGTGAGATTTAAATTGAGATATTCCACACGATTCCTCATTCTCTTCCTAGGATCGGCTATCACCGGAGTTAAAACCATCTGGTTGTAACCCTGAATCCTTTTATCTCGTATAGTAAATCAGGTTCATTAGTCCCGTGTAAAAAAGGGTGGTTCTCCCTAAAGCCACGGGTATAACAGATTCTGAGAGCTTCATTAAGATCAAAGTCCAACATCCAGAGAACAGTGGGAGCTCCAAATGAATAAACCTCACATCCACAGTCAAGTTCAATATGCATAAGTGCTTGGTAAATCCGATTTTAAAACCAGAATAGGTGTGAAAGAACCGCAAATATTGATACTTTTTAGTTTTAAACCTGTACCTATTTGTTTGTGAGCACCCATGAAGCCTTGGGTAAAAATTAGCCCCGTACTAGCTCTCTCCCCTGTCAAACTACGCAGTCCCCTGGCCAATCTCTCTGGAACATCACATGTCACTCTGGAACCTTTCAGGTTTCCAAAGGGCAAGAATGGGAATCGTAACGGTTCCTGGGCTCCCAAACCAGGTAAGAAGAAAAGTCCTCCTCAAATCCATTAAGGAAATCTTACCTGGTAAATACAAAAGTATCTCATATAGTAAGACCTATAGTGAAGACCATTGATTTTGTTCATCTTGGATCTTGATATTTTTGAAGTACGTTGGAAGATAGTTGAGGTATGTCAATGTGATCCTTGAATCACCTCACAGCGAGATGGTAACCTGATAGTTGAGGTTTTATCACCAGATGAGAGTGAACGTCTGCATGCAATATCGACATTAACTTTTTAGAGAAAGAAAAGAAATTCAATGTAGTGGCAGTAAAGCATTTTCAGAAGAAAGTTGATGGTGTGGAACAATCGACACCAGCTCTTCTTCTACTTTTTGAAGAACAAAAGAATTTTTATGTAGTGTTAGTAAAACGTTTTAAGAAACAAGTTGATGGTTTGGAACAGTCAACACCAGCTCTCCTATCTTTTGAAACATTAGTCATTTCAGAATCAATTAAGTTGGCAATGGTACCACCTCAAGGTAAAGCCATATCTGCCCAACCCTGTGCAGTGTTTCCACTGATAGGGTTATGAGAACAGAGCCAATGGACAACCAAGAGTGTGTTCAGTGTGGTACAGCAGGTCATCAAGGAGATGACAACTGTCCAGGTCCAATATGCTGTTACCACTGCAAAGCAATGTAAAATGTACAAATTTGAAAAAGAAGTATTGGTAATAAGGAGCAAGGAGAAAGTTGGTTTTCCAGAGGCAAAGCAACATGCCCATGTGCTGTTTGCACAGCCAGGTAAGTCCTCAGTTCTAGTCTGTCCTCCTCCCCTTACCATCCAATACTAATTACACCACATACTCTGCCACTACTTAAAAAACCTCAGTCCTCAATACTGGAACTGCCTCTGGTGAGTTCCTCTAGAAACGGAGTAGGAGTGAGGGGTCTATTGAGGAGACTCCTCCCAAAGTGAGGTCTTTGGAGCTATCAGTCAAGGTTCCAGAGGCTCAAAGGTGACAGCTCCAGCTGCCACCACATCCACAGAGCCTCTGCTGCTAGGCAGAATCCCCGAAGCAAAGACTCGGCCACACCCCCTTTGCAAAGACTCCCCCTGAGGGGTTTCCTTGGAGCCATCAGGCGGGGTTTTCAGAGGCCTCAACTGTGACAGCCATAGCTACCACCACATCCACATCCACAGGGGCCTCTGCTGCTAGACAAAATTTTCCTGAACCAAAGGCTCAGGTTCGTCCTTTGACCAGGCAAAGAAATGCTGAGCCTATCTAAAGGAAGTCTATGGAAACTAGTTCCACAGGTAAACAAACATTCAAAACGAACTACCAAAATTCTGGAAAGGGACAGTCTAAAGGTGTGGTGGGCCTTAACCACAGGTGCTTGCCAACATCTTCTGAAGAGGTAGTTTGTCAACCTGAAGAACTGGATACCCTAAGCCAATGGACCTGTCACAGAATTCATGCGAAATGGGAAGAAATGTAACATCTAATAGCTTCATCTAACCCTGTTTGTGTATTCCTACAAGAGATTATGACCAGGGAAAATCGTCAGATTCCCCTTAGAGGATTCCAAGTTCAAGCCTATTATGGGACCTTTGATAATGGACCTCATGGAGGAGTAGCAGTGATGGTGCATAGATATTTTTTCCCAGGCCATCCCCTGCAGAGCATGCAGTAAGGCTGTGGAAAGACTTATCACGACCTTATACTGTTGCATTCATCTACCTTCCTTCACATACATTTAACATAGATAATTTAGAAGATCTACTTGGAAAGTTGTCACATCCATTTTTCCCACACGTTATCCAATATTAACCTGTCAAATGGATCACCTAGTTCACAGTTGAATTTCACTTGGCGGGGTCATGAGATTACAGGGAACAACATTTTCCAATACTTTTGGAGGAGGTGAATGGTATTCCAGCCACTGGAGTGTAGAGGTGGCGACTTGAACATGCGGACTGGAATCTTTTTAGGTCAACTGCAGTAGTTCAAGATGCTGTTAATCACTTCACATCATGAATTCACCTTGCAGCAGAAGCATCCATTCCCAAAAGTAGATAACAGTATCGTCGACCTCTGGTACCATGGTGGTCTGATGAAATGCCAAAAAACTGTTAAAAGCGAAAAGCTGCATTAAGGCAGTTGAAAACGACGGCCCAGCGGATTGTAACCTTGAACCCATTATAAAAGGCCCTGAGCAAAGGTCCGGTGAGTGCTAATGGATGCTAGACGGACGTCCTGGAGACAGTATGTCTCCTCAATTAACTCTGAGACCCCCTTAGCATGGGTATGGGACAAGGTGCGTAAGATTGGTGGAAAGAGCACATCCATGTCACCACCTGCTCTGAAGATAGATGGCATAATCCTCACAGATAAAAAAGATTTTGCAAATGAGCCAGCTAAATCCATGATAGAGATCTCCTCTGGAGCATCTTACACTCTCTGATTCTCCACTCTTAGGGCTAAACAGGAAAAGACACCCAGAGTCATTCTTCAGGAGGACTGCAGCAGAACTTCTGCACAATTGTCATTTCTGCACAAGGATATGGACTCTGATTTGCAGCTCTGCCTTAAGACTGCCCCAGGAAGTGACAATATTCCGGCTCACCAGGTAATTGTGATCTTAAGCCCCCCTACCGCGGCAAGGCGGCTCTCATTGTGTGTGTGTTGGGGGGTGGGTAGAGAGAGAACAGATTGCATGTCGTAAATAGGATTTTATAATTTCATAACCAGTATTAACGGTACAGTTACATAACTAGAATACAAAGAAAACAATATTTTGATATATGAATAAAACACGACATAATAAGCAGTAAATATGCTGGGGAGTGAGCATGTAGTATTATCTGAAATATGATAAACAGTAAAGAATGTAATAAAAACTACTGCAGCAGATGCAGTAGTAATATAGACATGATATGTTTACTGGGATGTAGGGATTTAGCAATGGCCTACAGTCATGATATGCAGCAAAGATAAACTGTTTTGCCTTTGTGATAATCTTAATAAGATAACTTCTGTCCCTTACAGGTTTAATTGAAATGGCAAATTTCGTGTAGTGTATCTTTGATATTTGCTGCGATGTTATTTCGTACTTTAGGACCTTTGTACATTGATATATGTTGATAAAGGGTTAGTCTATTATTTAAGAATATAGGTCACTATAACAAATAAAAACGAGACTGAAATGCCTCAAAAGGCTAGGAACTTTGTAATTCTTATTCATACTTTTTTCTACAAACGAAATGAGCATTGGCTACACATTGGAAAATTATAATGGATAATCTGAATAATTTTTTTGTGCTTATATGAAGCAAAGCAGATTTTGAATATGTCAGTCAACTGAAAATTATTATGGATTTGAAGATTGAAGGTATGTGCTAATTAAAATTGCTGTTAGTCATTATTCTGCTGAGGGTGTACAATCATATGGGTATACTGTTGATTAGAGGGAGTTAAGATTAGATAATTGGGAATATGCCTATACATAATACTTACATTACTTAAATTCTACATTGTCCTTTATTTCAAGAAAATTATATCTATCCGTGGTGATAGTTAGGCACTTGACAGAACATTTGATCAGTTTAGACATTTGTTCTCTCTATGAGGTCAATGGGGCTATTAATAATCACATAAAATGGAATCATTAGTCTTTAGAGATTCATCTATAATGCACAAACTATATCAATGGACTTCAATGTAATGAGAGCATTTGCTGAACACTGTAAACCGAGTTCTAAACTGTGGCACAGTTATGCTGTAAAGTTTCTAAAGCTTAGCTCTGTGTCAACAAAATGGAAGTACTTATTTCAAGGAAGTGAGGGTATCGGCCACAGAGAGGAGGCTTCAAGCTATAGAAAACGGCAGGACGAAAAGAAGCGCCTTACCGTGAAAGGATTTTTTTTTTTTTTTTTTTTTTTTTTTTTGTAACCGTTTGTTTTAATGGGTTTTAGATTCTGTAACAAATAATTCTATTTATAATTTGCGATCAGTCCTGTCTTTTGTAAACATAGAAATTTTATATAAAGGAAACCTGGAAACGACCATACATACCCTATGGTAGAGAAGATACCCTGCGTACATTTTCACACTTCTTCGAATCCAGAATCACATTTACCTCACCTTAGCTTATTTACACAATTACACTTCACACACGCACGAGTATGTATAATGTCGATCTTTTCCTCTCTCATACTTGGGTGGTGGCAGTGTAATTTCATACAATTTATGCAATCTTATGCTCTTGAGGCCTTTAAGTGACGGAAGCACAAT
>NC_051411.1:32153378-32163378 GCF_015228065.2 Penaeus monodon
GTATCTTTTCTATCTATCAATCTCTCTCTCTCTCTCCTCTCTCTCTCTCTCTCTCTCTCTATATATATATTTTATATATATATTATATATATAATATATATATAATATATATATTATATATGTGTGTTGTGTGTGTATGTAAAATATATATATAAAATATATATATATATATATATATATATATATTAATATATGTACCTACAATATATAAATATACTAACATATATTAATATACTATATCTATTATATATATATATAAATAATATTATATATAATACTTATACTATATCATTATATATAATATTATATATTTATATATATTATTTAAAATATATTATGTAATTTATTAT
Source organism: Penaeus monodon (assembly GCF_015228065.2). NCBI lineage: Eukaryota > Metazoa > Arthropoda > Malacostraca > Decapoda > Penaeidae > Penaeus > Penaeus monodon. The sequence goes on from NC_051411.1 coordinate 32,153,729, forward strand.
TATGTATATTGTATATGTATTTAAATTAATGGTGTATATATATATTATGTTATTTATAATATATTTATTTATAATATTGTATAATTATTTATTGGTCATTTATGTTATATTTTTTTCTTATATTATGCATTTATATATTTGCTTTTATTTATTTATATGTAAAATTTTTATATGTATATTTATTTATTGTTTCTATAAAGTATAATCTATATACCGGCCGTTGTTTCCCTTGGACAAGGAACTTCACCTCGATTGCTACCTAGGTAAAATATCTTGTCACACCTCTACGCTTCGGCCCTTTTCATGTAATCTGTTCGAACTAAACTCTACTGTTAAACATGATCTTCGTCTTATTCTTGTTCATCCTCAGTCTGATTTTCAGACTGAAGAGAGCAATTATCATCTGCAAATCTTCGATTGTTTAGGTATTCGCTTCCTATTTTGATACCCTTTCCATTCCAATCTAGGTTTTTTAATATTTCCTGTAAACAGAAAATATTCAGAGCTGTAAACAGTTTGGGTGAGATGGTATCACCCTGTCTAACACCTTTTTTAATTGGTATTTTGTCAGTTTTTTGTTTGGAGGTTGATGGTTGCTGTCCCATCTTTGTATATATTTTCTGGTATTTTACAGTATACCTCTACTCCCTGTTTTCGGATAGCTTCTAGTACTGCTGGTATTTGCACAGAGTCAAATGCCTTTTTGTAATCGATTAATGCCATACACAGGAGTTTTTCCATATATTTGTTTATTTTTTCTTTTATTTGGTAACTTGTGGATGTTCTGCTGTTGAATCACCGTGGAAGCTTGCTTTTTCTCTAGGGGTGTTAAATCCAGCTGTCGAGATGCGAGTTGTGATGACTTCTTCGAATAGTTTATAAGTAACTGAAAGGCTTATTGGTCGGTATTTATTTTAGAAACTTTCTGTCCCCTTTTTTTACGCATCAAAATAATTGTTGCATTTTTCCAGGCTTTTGGAATTTTCCCTGTTGATAAGGCATTTTTTAAAAGAAGCTGGCCCTTTTTTCACTGTGCAATTTCTCCTGCACCTATTATAAGGTCCCCATACTATTCGTCTTCCCTGTGTTTCCCTTTTCGTGTCTTTAAAGCGCTCTTTTTTATTTTTACTGTTGTAATGTTAGATATGTCTCTAGTTACCGCATTCGCTTCTATCCGTGGCTGTTCATTTGAGCTGTATAGATCCCTGTAAAAGTGTTCCACCACTCTTATGATTTCATTTTTTTATATGTCACTTCTCTATCTGGTTTTCCACCTTTTCATAAAATTGATTTCTCCAAATTCCGAGTCTCCTTTTAACTGTTTTCATGCTTATAAACCCGAGATCACTGTTTCATTTAAAATTTGAGATTGATTTCCGTAATTCTTCCCTCTTCTTTTTTATTTATAGTCTTTGTTAGTTTGGTTAATATTATTTTGTCCCTGTTTGACAATATTTTCATGACCCTATGTTTTTACATAAAGTCTTTAGTTTCTACCGAGAACTTACTAGAGCTTTGCTTGTCATTCTTGCCACCTACTTCTAGTGCAGCTTCCTTTATTATGTCACTGAACTGTTTGTTGATTTGGTCAATGTTGAGATCTTCGTCTTTTGAGAAGTGAACATTTTTTTTTGGATGTTAAGTTAATTCGTCGCTCTGGTCTCAAGTTAGCTAAATTGGGTGCAGTTTTCGCATTTAGGTACTCCTTTCCTTTCTGAGGTGTAATTTAATTTGGCCTCTGACCATTCTGTGGTCGCTGCCAACATTTACTTTATCAATAACTTTTTTACTATATCACGCATATTTGAAACTATGAAGTCAATTTCATTTTTGATGTCAGATGGCGGCTTCCATGTCTACTTCCACTCTAGTCTTTTTTCGAAGACTGTAGTCATGATATTGAATGATTGTTTGGCCCCTGTCATTCCTAGTACCTATTCCATGATTCTCTATTACTTTCTCCTAGTTTATTTAAACCCATTTGGCATTAAATTCCCCCCATAATATGGAAAAAGATTTTTAAATTTTCACTGGCTAAATGAACATCTTTATAGAACCTCCTATTTCTTCACATGTGGCTACAGTTGGAGCATAGACTTGACAATCCTTAATTTACCTATTAAATTTGTTTTATTGTTACTGAAGGCACTCTTTCGCTTATACTCATAAGAATTCTACAATATTCTTTTCTAAACGTTTGAAAATTAAGAAACCTACCCTTAATTCCTGCTTGCTACCCTGGGGTTTACCTCTCCAATAGAGCACATGTCCATCATTTAGTATTCCTGTTCTCGTCAGTTTTTCTAACCTCATAGATCCTACAATATCCCATTTAATGAAGAGAGTTCCTCCGTAAAGTTAGTAATCGGATTCAATTCTTATTGTCCCTTTTATTCATGTGCAAGGTTCATCAAAGTGGGGCGGCGTTTTTTGATGGGATTCTTAGCACCCTCTGCTCCGGAGCGATTTCCCGATCGCCGCCGTAACCAGGGGCTCCTTCGCCTCCGGTGAATGAGAGTCAGTTGCTTTGTTTGTGCAGTCGTGGTTTTTTGATTGAGAAGTAGATAGCCGAGTTACCCCACCCCCCCCACCTACTGGCTTAGGTGAATCTTGGTGGAAGGATTAGTTTAGCCGGGGATGCACTGATAAGCCCTCCACAGGGTTGGCCCTGTCCCAGTGTGACTTTATGAGCAGCAACGCACGACCTGTTCACTACACCAGGGTATACTCCTGTGAGTATGGGCTTGACTATCAGAAGTGTATATGTGTGATTTTATTTTATACGCTGATTTTATTTATGCATATGTTACGCCCAGTGTAGACACAGTTGTTCACCTGCAAATGTCCCTAGTACCATGCATATGTTCATTTTCGTGCACTTGCACACGCAAGCATAAACCTTTACATATGCTGCCATGCATATGATATGCATACATACTCCTACATTATACACAACTACAAAAACATGAACAACATAACCCATGTATAGACATATGGCGCATATCAATGCGCATACATTATGTGTATACACAACCCCATTATGCAAAAACACCACATGCGCACACAAACTGTACACTTACCCTTTTGACTATACATACACATATAATATAGCTATACATATCTTATGCACATGTGTATGTCCACATATTTTTTAGGTAACACATTAGTGCTCACCCACATTTTTATGTATATACCTGTACATACACACATAATATACTTATATGTAATTGCACATACTGCACACAGCCATTATACACCAACGTACCTATTTTAATACATTCTATACACACACAACACCACACACACACACACACACACACACACACACACACAACACACACACACACAATATATATATAAAATATTATATATATATATAATAATATATATATATATACATATACGCACAACACATACATACTACACACACATTTCCAAACCGCATACTTACATATTTTTCAATACATATACAACTTTACAAACACACACATACCTTATCACTATATATGCATTATTTCACTCACAAATATTTAAATACATACATATCCATCCACCCATAAAAACATACACAAACATAATATATATATATACACACATATAAAAATATACACATATACGCACCCGATTACAATTTACATAAAAATATTGGGTATTCTGCAATACACACCGCATGGACACGTACCCATACACATGTATACACCTGCGCATTTCCGTGCATACGCATCACTCGTGTCTGCATGAGCGCACATACATACTCCATTATAATGAGCCCATGCATTATAATGTGCATTAATTGTAGGCTTGTATCGAGGGGCTGAGGGATCGAGGTGGGTGACGTGGGCAGGAGGATTTGGGATGCTAGAGTGGATAAGGATTGTTTGGGTTAGGGAGTTAGAAAGGTGATTTTGTATTGGCAGTTTTTTAACGGAGTGTGTTTGCATTTTCCTTACTGTTCTAAGCCTTCCGGCCTGCGCCCTTGACCGGCCTGCGCCCTTGGCCGAGTCGCGGGGTCAGCGTCTGGCACTTGATTGAGGTGCCATCACTTGAATTATGCTTTGTGAGTGCCTAGTTTATCTGGCAAATCTTCTGTTGGGTGGCTGATTATATTTGTTGCTTTATGGTAACTATATTTAAACCTACTGGTTTTGTGATAGTACTGTACTCACATACTGGCGATTTGGCTGTTCCTAATTGTGGTACGTATATATATTTGCATATATATAAACAAACACACATACATTCACGCATATATATAAATACATATAATATTTATACATGTATATATATACACATATATGTGTATGAATATGTAAAGGATCTTCTATGAATTAAATTATATTATCTAGTTATGTTCTCTCTTTCATTAAACTGGGGTATAAAAGATGCAGCCCCCTTACCTTTAATTTTCAAATATTTTAATAAATAACAAAAAAATCAATGTAAATCTCCACGTCCCAGCGAGCGTGTCAACGGCCCAGTGTCCCCCGGCTAAGTTTGCACGTGAGCTAAGTTTCTGCGCTTGGCGCTGCAATTATGTGTACATAAAAGACTGAATTAATAAACTAAATTAAATAACGATTCACTGTTTACAATATGCCAGCTATTCGAATTAGCTTTTTTAAATCCTTTCCTACTCACGGCGAGGTCACGTGTTCCTCGAACAAGTGGTTTGCAAAGTGACTGATTATCTGACAGTAGACAGGTGAGGCACACGTAGCGCATGCGCTTTCAATAAGGTCGGAACTTATTTTAAACGAAAACAAAAATAATAATAATAATGTAAATATACATCCTTATTCTGTATAAATATTTCGCAATATATTAGTATTTTACAATCGGGTTAATAATGTCTTCATTACTTAAACCCATATCCAATTAAGGTCTTAACTTTTGTAATTTTGTTCCTATTTCGCTTGGGAACGGCCAATTTTGCAGTTTCCTCAATCTGGATCTTAACCGGTTACATTTATAGTAATTTACTTCATTTTCGATCTCGTCATTGACCAAGTTCAAACAAGTAGCGGACCTCTATCGATCTCTAAAGGAGTTCAAAGGAGAAAACTCACGATCGTTCGGATTTCCGTAAGCGAAAATACGGCGGAAATATCTATCCCAGTCTCGCGGTGTCAGGCACGCTTTTAATCTTCTTTCAGATCCATTCAGACGTTCAAACCCCATTGCAACTCGCATGATACGGGGCTTTACAAGCTTAACTGAAGCTCATGAAACGGATTAGGTCTGATCAAAACTGAGTTCCGCGATCCGACAAGACTTCTTTCGGGATGCCGACCCGAGAGAAAATCTCAACTAAGCTCTCTGCGATAGTCACGGCGTCTATTTTCTTTAGACGGTTTCGGGGAAACGCGTAGCATAATTTATCACAGTCAGAATGTATCTGTGTCCGCGGTCGGGGCAAGGTGATACCGGACCGACAAGGGCAATAGCGACACGTGAAAACGTCTCGGAAATGACGGGAATAGTTTTCATCGGCACCCTCTTAACGCTGCCGTTGTGCGAAACTTTCTGACAGATATGACACAATTTGCAATAACGTTTGATATCTGCTCCTGCTCCATGCCAGAATAAATATGGGATATCTTATGGCTAGTTTTCCAGCTGTCAAAGAAGCATGAACAAAATTTAATATTTTACTTCTGTAAATCTCAGGAACAATCAGTTGCTTTCTACCCTTTTCATGATCAAATTTACTTTCTAAGCAAATTCTATAGATTAACCCACCAATTATTTCATATTTCACTTCTCTATTCTTAACACTAACACTGTCTATTTTCCTTGTCTCTACCTTTTCCATAATTGACTTTAAAGTAGGGCATGTATTCTGAGTATTGATGATGTCACTTCAGAGGCTTACGTTCATCAGATCGTTCCGTCATTGCACGAGTCTTCACCCTCGTAACAGTCTCAGGCGATGTAGAAATGACATCATTACGTACTTCAGACAAATGATTCGGAAGGTTAGAAGGGGGGGAGTGAGGATCTTCAGACGATTCGAAAGGATCAAGATCGAAATCGGCAGGTTGGAGTCAGGCGGGATTTTAACACCTGGAAAAAGTCCAATTAATATATCGGCAAATTTTATAGGAGCTGCTATGGCATTAACTCAGCCAGTAAAGAACTTTGATTTAATAAAACTCCTTAGCTGAGGAAAATAATTAGAAATTCCTAGGTAATTATACACCTTTACGAGTTTCCCATATTTGTAAAATGATGGAATGAGATTGTCTTTCACAACAATTGTAGAGCAACCAGAGTCCAACATTACTTCAGCTCGTTTATTGAAAACACACCCATTATCATCAATTATACACCTGTTTGGTTTAAGTTCCGACTCAAAAACACAGTTAACTTTACTAGTGCTTATTTTCTTATAATTTCTAGGATTTTCTTGGTATTGAGGCCTAATGTGACCGGCCTCACCACATCCATGGCAATTCAGTTCACTATCCTTCGTTACATCAGTCTTACTTTGCTGAGAAATCCTCTGCGATCGACAGCGAAAGTTATGCGCACTCCTGTATCGTTCCGCAGCCTCTGCCATTTCGGTAGCACTATATAATATATCGTTCCGCAGCCTCTGCCATTTCGGTAGCACTATATAATAATTTTCTTTTAAGAAAACCCTTAAATCAGCACTGCATTTGTTAAGAATCTGTACTCTGACCAAGAAATCGACAAGTATTTTAATCTTCATCAACATCACTCAAGGAAATCCATCTGTCTAAGCACTGCTCCATTTGAACTACCATTTGAATGTAAGATTCTTTCTCCCCACATTTACTCTCCCTGAACAAACGTCTGTACCTATCGGCATCCATTGAGTAAGCTCTGAGTAAAGCCTCTTTCAACTTTTCGTAGTCTTTCACCGTCTAGTCAGGTAATGATACGTATACTTTCAACGCATGGCCTCTCAACACTGATCCTAAATAAACGTAATAATCTTGTTTATCCCATTTATGTAGAGCAGCTAACCGCTCAAATCTCTGCAAGTAGCTATCGATCTCATCTTGGCCGTCGTGAAAGGTAGGCAATCGTAAATTATCATACATTTGAAGAGACGTACTTTTACTTTCGGCTTTAGAACATGATAACTGGGCCATAGCGAGTTCGTGAGAGCTGCGCCCATCGGCCTCTTCTAATTTTAATTATATATATATATATATATATATATATATATATATATATATATATATATATATATATATCGTTCAGAAGCTCGCTACTCGCTTTCGTCTCTTGCTTGCTCATGTTCTAATAATCTTTCAATAGCTTCCGGGTTCAAACCGAGAGCATGAGCTTCTCTCAAATTATCAGTTGCTGACTTCATGTTAAGTTTTGAACAAATAAAAATAAGTGAATAACAAAAGTTAACAAATAATGAGCGTGATTAATAAAATATCACAAATAACTAGGAGAACATCTCCAAGCATGACATCCACATCCACAATACAGGGCTGATAATCACAGTTACGAGGCACGAGTATTTAGCAGTCACGGGAAGTACAGGAAGCAAATTACGACTTACAAACATTGGAGACACTGCGAAAACAATTTCCTCATTTACACACGAGAAAATACACTTTAGTTAACGATAAACATCACTTGCCTCACCTGCACCTCCCTTCTGCGCATGCCCGTGGTTTACAAGTACTCACCAGTATCATCACCACGACAAAGTCATTTCCTTAAAAAGATATACAGTGTTATAGACTCGTAGATGAGAAACCCCTTTTAATGAAGCGAACATATAACCAGCAATGTAAGAATCAATGACAACACCATCCTACTCACTGTGCTAGTTGTAAAGATCTTTTTTTTAAATGGTGCACTTCGTCTTTGAATTAATTACATTATCTAATTATGTTCTCACTTTCGCTAAAGTTGGGGTATAAAAAAAATTCATAAATTACCATGTATATATATATATATACATATATATATATATATATATATATATATATATATATATATATATATATATATTTACAAATATAAACAAATAACCACTTCCCAGCGAGAGTGTCAAACGGCCCAGGTGTCACGGGGCTTAAGTTTGGCACGTGAGCTAAAGTTTCTTGGTGGTGCCATGGCGTCAGCAAATCCATGTATATACATAAAAAGACTGGAAATACAATAAATGGATATACATATAACGATTTCACTGCACTTACAATATGCTAAGCTATGCGAATTAGCGTATTAATTAAATGCTTTCCTACTCACGAGGCGAGGGTCACCGTGTTCACTCGAACAAGTGGTATGGCAAAGTGACCAATTATCTGGCAGAGTAAGACCAGGTGAGGCACACTTACGCGCATGCACATTACAATAAGGGGGTACAATGAAAGATACTTAAAAAAAAATACCTTTACAGAATATATATAATACATACTTTTTTTCTTTTAACGGTAGGTTCATGTTTGAGCCGCCTTGGTCACAACATGAAACTTAATTGTAGTTTTCATGTTGTGATGCTCTTGGAGTGAGTACGTGATAGGGTCCCCAGTTCCTTTCCACGAAGAGTGCCGGTGTTACATTTTAGGTAATCATTCTCTCTATTTTATCCGGGCTTGGGACCAGCACTGACTTGGGCTGGCTTGCCCACCCAGTGGCTAGGTAGGCAATCGAGGTGAAGTTCCTTGCCAAAGGGAACAACGTGCCGGCCGGTGACTCGAACCCTCGAACTCAGATTGCCGTCGTGCCAGTCTTGAGTCCGATGCTCTAACCACTCGGCCACCGCGGCCTTAATACATACATACATATATATATACTGTGTATATACTTTATATATATATATATATATATATATATATATATATATATACACACAACACATACATATACATACACACACACGTGTGTGTGTGTGTGTGTGTGTGTGTGTGTGTGTGTGTGTGTGTGTGTGTGTGTGTGTGTGTGTGTGTGTGTGTGTGTGTGTGTGTGTCTGTATAGTAGTTATATGTATGTATGTGTATATATACATACATGTGTATATATATACATATGTATACATTTATAAGGAAAACATAGTTTAGACCTTATATTTTCGCGTCCAATGTTTCCCTCTTCCCAGGTGGTTTCGGAACATCTGACCGTTATAGTCGGGACAGCTAGCTTATTCCTGCCAAGTGTTCGAAAATGGTTTTATCTGGTTATCTGTTTTGTTCATTTTGATAAGATTTTTTAAAAATGCCAGACGTTGAAGAATTATGAATAAAATAAAATATCATTTTGGTGGTCGTAGTGGTGGTGGTGATAAACAACTATCTTCAGTCAGATGACTATTTCAACATCTGCCTCTAAACAAATGACTATTCTACCAGGTGCCTTCGACTTAACTAATCTAACAACTATATTCGATCAAGCAACTTTTGTTATCGACTGCATTCGACCAAAACAACGATTCCAACAGCTATCTATGACCAAACATCTATTCTAATAATTTTATCCGATAAAAACAGCTGCTCCAACAACAAAAATCTGAACAAACAACTGTTCTAACAATTTCCTCTGACCAAACTACTATTCTAACAGTTTCCTCTGACCAAACAACTCTTTTAGCAACTGCTTCGACTTAACAACTAATCTGACTACTACATTTGATCAAATAACTATTATAATGACTACCTTTC
>NC_051411.1:32190878-32195878 GCF_015228065.2 Penaeus monodon
AATGATCTTGTATATATATATATATATATATATATATATATATATATATATATATATATATATATATATATATATATTTTTTTTTTTTTTTTTTTTTTTTTTTTTTTTTTTTTTGTCTCCCTGATGAAACTAACAAGACCTTCTATGTCACAGTCCTCCCCGCAAGACAATTTTCAATGTATATGTGAGTCTGTGAGTCTTGGACCATATACAGAGCTCACTTCTGGAGGCTCTCAACATCCGTTGTCTCCAGCGTATGCTCGGAATTACCACATCACAACCTTGCAACGTCCAGAATGTCTTATTATTCAGTGTCATTTCAATGGGTAAGCCACGTCCAGCGTATGGACGAGGAACGACATTCATATTGATAACGTTTATTTAGCCAATATGCATAAAGACAGTTTGACATACACCAATAAAAATAGAATGACTGGGCCTCCTAAGGAACTCTCATAAGGAGGCACCTTATTATAAGGGAATTATTTTTTAGTCTCAGTCATTCCACTCGTAGTAATAAAGATAAAAATATGCGATATAGTCTATATAACAAAAAACAGACTCGGTAATTTGGACAATGTTGTAATAGATGATAACATTATTCATAAAAGAATAAAAGAAAAAAAGGGAAAGAAAAGAAAGAAAGAAAAAAAGAAATATATATATACTTTTTTTTCAAGTGCCCTGTCCCACAAGGACGTTGGCGATCATGGATTTCCATGATTTTCTTGGCAGTTTAGAGCGGTGGTTTGCCGTTGCCTTCCGCCCGGTGTTTTTATCGAGTCACCATCTCTATTTACCCGGGTCTGGGACCGGCACTGACTTGGACTTGTGTCTTCCATAGACACATCTGTACGCATACACACATATGCACAAGTACACGCTATTATCTACCAGTATATATACTTATACAAATTAATTCTCACATTTGTCCTATACATCAGAATTCACTCTGACATATGTCATAGACGGTTTGTTAACGATTTTTTTTTTGAGTGACATTAGTAATGAAGCATTGTGGAGATGTGAGGGCACATTATTCCATACACTTACACCATAATATATAATACATATCTTTGGTTTGAGCCTAATGTTGGGTTCTTTCATAGCGAATTTGATCGAGAGCATATCTTAAATCTTTTCTGTACTTGAATAAGTTATTTTCGTAGATATTGATACATATAGAAATGAAGAGCGTATTTAAATCTCTGTTTCAATGGTTTCAGTGTAGAAAATGCACAATTAGTATGATCATATTTGCCTAATCCAGCAATTGTTCGGATTACTTATTTTTGGGTAGTTTTAATGGGCAGTGTTGCAGTATGTTAGTTGTGGATAAATTAATGAAAAATAGGTGCATTTGCTGGCATTCATAGTGAGAAAATCACCCGTATGGTACCCTGTACCACTGTTTTTTTTTTTTTTTTTTTTTTTTTAACGAAAATTGTCGGTATGACATTTCCTCAATTTATCGTTGATCATTACTCCAAGAAATTTAATCTGTTTTCTTGACAAAAGTTCACATTCTAGCATTACCGGTAGATGTGTCAGGGTAAGTTTATTATTACGATTAAATATATCATAATGAGATTTAGCAATGTTTAGCGTCAGTTTATTAGAAGAAATCCATTTCTCGATAGTAGTAAGTTCCCTATTGATGTTACTAGTGAGTTGATTAATATCGTTACCTGAAGCATATAAGATGAATTTCAGATACGAGTATGTTTTCACAAAATCACAGATGTAGATCAGAAAAAGAAGAGGCCCTAACAGTGACCCTTGAGGGACACCGTGAGATAATGGAAGGCAATCTGAGTTGGATCAGTTATGTAAAACAAATTGATTTCTATTTGATATGAATGAAACGAGCGGTTAGCAGAGCCCCTGACATCATAAGCAGATGCTTTGAGAGCAGATTTGGGTGATTAACCGTATCAAAAACCTTTGATCAATCTAGACATACAGAAATGGTGAACTCGTTATTATCAAAGGCCTTGTAGATATGGTTTATAAAAGACATAACAGGCCTTTTCTGTTGATTCATTCCTTATAAATCCAAATTGCCAATCTGACAAAATACTGTTGCGTATCAGATAATTTTCCAATGTGATATAAATGAATTTCTCAGAATGTTACTTATTACAGGCAGAATTAATACTGGTCTATAGTTATAAATATTGGTTTTGCAAGCTGAATAGTGAACTGGAGTAACCTTTGCTGTCTTGAGTTTATTTGTGTATATACCCGTAGTAAGTGAAGTGTTGCACAAGTAGAGCAGGGGACGGGAAATGGCAGGCAAATTGGATTTGTGTGGATTTAATTATAGGTACCCGTGATGCCATCATATCCGGGGTTATTCAGTTGATTCACTGCTTCAGAGAGTTCGGATTCGGTTACGGGATTTAAAGATAGATTTGTGTAGTGCAGAGGTGCCATGAAAGTCATGAAGCTATGGAATGGATGAGTGATATTGGTATTCAAGTTGTGTACAACATTAACGAAATAATTGTTGATATAGTGAGAAATTTGAGTAGAATCTCGAGATTGACCTGCCTCTGTTTCTATCGTTTGATTCTGAGATGTATTATTTCTCTTCAGAATTGAATTGATGACTTCCTATGTGTTCCTGCAGTCACTTGGGTTAGTCTTCAATAATCTGTATAGTACTTGCTGCGGACAAGCGAATCACCTTAGTGAGATGATTACACGCTCGCCTGAATTTATCTCCACAGGTAATCGGCCGTTTTGCATACAGGAAGAGAGTTATGAAGGGTCATATAATGTTGATTTGATTAATTTAGATTTTACAGAAAAAATACTTATTATACCCAACAAAAATAATAGTGATAAAGTTATCGTAAACAATATTAGGGTCATTGGAACAGTAAACTAAAACCCAGCATACATCACTTAAGAAATCCCTGGGCAATTCTTCCTTCATTAAAATCTCTGTGAGTTATGTTCCTCTCCTTATTTCACGATTAAGGCGGATTTTTAAGGCTGAAAAAATGGAGAAATGGTCAGACATGGTTGCCTGGATGACGTCGCTTGTTACATGGTTGGATAGTTGGCTGACGTGGGACACACTCGTGTAAGTTTGGTGACTGGCGTAAAAAACAGCTTTGAATTGAATAGGGTTATGAAGTTTTGAATATTAGCATCTGATACATTCTTGAGTAAGTCTACATTAAAATCACCTTTAATAATACATTGTTTGTTCTCTTTACTAATTACTTCTATTATGTTTTTCATTTTATCAAGGAAATGCTTAAATCCGCGTCAGGTCGTCTGTAAACTACACCGACCACCAGGTTCACCTCTTGATTTTTTTTTTCTATAAAAAGAGTTTCCAAGCAAAAATGGTTATCTCTGGCCGTAGTTGTGAACCATGGCAATTCCTCACATACAAGGCCACACCCCCACTGTGGTGGTATAAATTGTTATTGTAGGCATTGTAAATAAGTACATTAAAGAAATGTATATTTGTAGTTAATTAGGTTTAACAAAAGGACAAGATATCAAAATTAAAGTTCAGTAGATTGGTCTATGAATGTATTGAAATGGAGATGCTTTTGATATTTAGACATAACAGAGATCACATCTTTAGACAGACGGAGGACATTGCCGAGCTGAGAATCAATCAAATTTGCAGTCCGGATTATCGAAGTCTAAATTAAACTGGAAAAATATGCCAGGGTCAGTTTGATTTTGACGTTAATTTCAGTAACCTTATTATGATGACTTGTAAACCTGCGTCTGTGGCGTTAGTGGCACCATCTGGCATCGCCTTGAAGAGGGCCTGGTGTTCGATGGGTTTGGGCGAGGAGAGAGCGGGCACGGCAGTCGGGGACTCTTGAAAAGCGACTCTTGCATGTGTCGTGATCAGATCTGCAGTCGGACTGACATGCACGAGCAATTGCAGATACATGATAATTAAAAACGACAAGACAAAACCAGAGAACTACACAAGGCGCGAGAACCAGGGTACAGACGAAAACACCTGCGCAGGACGATATGATAAACAAAGGAACCACCTTATAAGTTGAAAGAGAAACGCATTGAATAAGCATTTTAGAGACTCAAAAATAAAGCACAAATAATTGCGCAGAAGGAAAACTAGCACACTCTGTAATAGCTAATTGCCGCGAAGGTGAAGATGCGCACCTGGGGGAAGCCTGCCACAGACACACCTGAGACAGAGAGAGGGCAGGCTGGGGTTCACCAGGACGGTACACTGCAGCCTTTTATGTTTGTGTTTAACAGTGACCTGTGGTTTGATATAAAAAGATAAAGATAATTATATTGGTTCGTGAATATGTACGCTGTCACTCTCCTAGTAAAAGCCCAGAACTCACTTGTCTATTTCTTTTTCCGGTTTTACCTTGTGTTTCTTTTAGTTTAAGTTCAGTAGATAGGAGAACCATGAAAGGAAATTTAGAAAGAATATAAGATTCGGCAGTAATGGCCCAAACTATGTGTTTCATGATAAACAAAGTGATATATTTTAGTAAAAGCTGATGATTTAGTCTTTACGCAAACGTGCAAGGTAATTTATATAAACCTACATGAATACACGTACGCTTACACGTAACTACGTTCGTGTATACTAATGCGCACGCGAATAAGCCCTTACATAGTTACCCTTGTTCACACTTACATGTACACGCACACATACATGTGCACGAACGCACACATACACGCACATATACACACACACGCACACACACACGCACGCAAGCACGCACGCACGCACGCACACGCACACACACACACACACACACACACACACACACACACACACACACACACACACACACACACTCATGCACATGCACACGTGCACACGCACGTATTCACACACGCACACGTACTTACGCGCACACACATCGGCGTTTGTTTGTTTTTCTGTTTGATTCCCACAGTTCTTAGATTCTCTTTTCGGCCAATTGCCTTGACCTAAGTCGGACCACGGTGCTACCAAATTGAAAGAAATTATGCAG
>NC_051411.1:32210878-32215878 GCF_015228065.2 Penaeus monodon
AGTCCAAACAAGCCAAAGACCCAAACAACCGTGAAAAGAGAGGGAGAGAAAAACACTATTTAAAGACCATTATTCCCTTCAGGGGCTATTGTGACACTTTTGGGAAAGGGAAAGATAGCTAGGGAAACTGGTAATGTACAATTTACGCGAAAATTGTACATTTCGGGCTGTAACTATCTACGGTATGGGACTTGGGAAATTAATAAATCTTTTAATTTTCTCGGAGACTTCAACACCATCCAAGTAACGAGACTTGATTTAAAATACGTTCTTTGGTTATTTTTTATAACCATGTTCATATTATTTCTTAACACTGCCCGCCTCGTTGGTGGAAGCGGAGCCCGGGACGTCTCATCCCAGTCAATGGCAGCATTGCAGAGTTCCCCACGTCCTTTGTTCCGTGGTAGAGAAGGCAGGCATGTGGCAGGGTAAAGACCCGGCCTCAACCATTCGGCGCCCGAGGACGATGTCAGTCCAGGCGAGATCGACCGTAGAGTCGGCGAGTGCGCAGCCGTACACTACAATAATAATAATAATAATAATAATAATAACATTGATAGCATAATAATAATGATGATGATAATAAAAACAATGAAAATAACAGTAGTAATGATAATAAGTAATTATGATCATTACAGTCACTAGCTTTTCTATCAGGAAAACTGATGTTAATACAGGAATAGCAGAAATATCAATAGTAAAACAGTAATCCCAGTAGTAATCTTTACTGAGTAATAATCATAACGAAGATAATGACAAAGACAATAATTACACATTAAGTAAGATAAATTCGAGAACAAACAGCTCTCTTCAACGCAATAACTGTTTACCGTACCAGAATGCTGTGTTCCTGTCCAGCAATAATTTCTTTGTGTTATTTCGTAGATTGGAAATTATTAACATCACGTTAACTTGCCTGTCTTTCGACCCTTGATGATAATTTCTTTGTACCATAGGCGTATCCTGAGAAAGGTTTCCTATGGATAGTACAGTATATCTATATGTTGTTGGGAATCTTATTGCAGAAACGATTTGACACAATAAAATCATCCTATATCAGTGCCTGCTCGAAATAAGTCAACCTTGAATGGCAGCATAGAGTAACAATGCTATCCACTCAGGCAAACAAAATTCCACCTACATCATATATATATATACATATATATATATATATATGTGTGTGTGTGTGTGTGTGTGTGTGTGTGTTATGTATTTGTGTGTGTGTGTGTTATGTATCTGTGTGTGTTATATGTATGTGTGTGTGTTTATGTGTATTCCTATCATCAAAGTATTAAACATATATAAAATATCTACACGTGGATATTACAAACCTAAAAAATGGTTTGACCTCGAATGATAAAGGTTAATAATAACATATTGACGAAATAAATAAATGTATTTTTTTAGTGCCTAGCAACCTAATTAATTGCATGATATGATAAGCACGCATATATTATTTTGTGCAATTAATGAAAAAGAATTGCAATATAATTAATACTGACAATGGATATCACGATCATGACGGTAATGATATTAATTAGGATAAAAAGAATGGTAAAGGTAGTAATGCCAATAATAATACTGATAATAATAAAAATAATCATGATGACAATGATAGTGCCAAAAAAGTAATAAAGATAATAATGATAATGATGACAATAATCACGAATATAATAATGATGATAAAGATGATAATAACATTACTAATAATAATATTGTTGATATTAATAATAATAATAATAATAATAATAATAATAATAATAATAATAACAGTAATAATGAAAAATACAAAAATGATAATGATAATAACAATAACAAAAATAGTATAAAAATGGTAATAATACTAATGACAATGATAAATAGAAATAATGGTAATGATAACAATGAAACTGATATTGAATATGATGATAATAATCACGATAATAATGATAATAACAACAACAATAATAATTATTGCAATGATAATAAAAGATATGCGATAAAGATATTTATAAAAATGATTATAAACAATGCTAATAAAATTCCTGTTGATAATAATGATGATAAAAACAACACCAATGATAATAACAATGATAATGTTATTATCATTATTATTGTAATTTTAATTATTATTATCATTATTGTTGTTAGCAATAATCATATTGATTATCATCCTATTACTACTATTAATAATAAAAAAACAATAACCATCAACATCATAATTATAGTTATTATCATTTCCATTTTATTGATAATAATGATAATGTCGAAGATGATGGTAATATAGGTAATGATAATGATAGTGAACAACAAAAGAATAATAACAATGATGATGATAATACTAATAATGATGATAATGACAATGATAACAGTAGTTGTAAAAATTATAATGATAATAATAATGATAATAATGATAATAATAATGATAAAGATTATAATGATGATAATAATAATAACAATAACAATAATCACAAAGATGATATGAACTGTAATGATAATGACAATGATGGTAATGATAGCAATTATAACAGTATAATAGAAATGATAATAACAATCACGATAATGATACAAATAATGATAGTTACGATAAGAACACGAGAAATTATAATAATAAATTAAGTAATAATAAAAAAGATAAGATCATTAATAATAATAGTTATTAATAATAGCTATAATGATGATTATAACGATGATGATAATGATACCACTTCAATATTAATATTAATGATGATGATTATAATAATAATCATAATAATAATAATAATCATTATTATTATGATAATAATAACAATTACAATAATAATGAAAATGGTGATAATAAAAATAATAATGATAATGATATTGATAATAACAGTAATAGTAATAGTAGTAGTAGTAGTAGTACTACTACTAATAATAATAATAATAATAATAATGATAATAACAATAATAATAATAATAATGATAATAACAATAATCATCATTAAAATGATAATAGTGATAATATTAATCATCATAATAATGATAATGATAATAATAGTTATGATGATAATAATGGTTATGATAATTATGATGATAATAATGGTAAAATAATGATGATAATAATAATGGTAATAATAATCATGATGATAATAATGATAATAATAATCATGTGATAGTAATGATAATCATCATCATCACTGTATGTGCGCATGATGTATCAAGACTAAAAACTTTTACGTTTCCCTTTTTTGTTAAGCATATTTTTTTACATATTTAAATGATATTCTTTTACTTACATAGTTGTTGTGCCTACAGGGAATTTTTAAGTTAATTCGGAACAAATTAATGCAGTGGAAAAGGATTTACAACATGTGTCTACTGATGACTAGCAACTAAAGCATTTGATGATGCGCGCACAGTGTGTTCATTTTCTTTTCTATTACGAATAAAAATCAAGGGAATTAATGGCTGTATTATATCATTTTATTCATGTTAAAGTTTGTGTGTGTGTTTTATAATCTGAAATTATCTGTTTGTTGATATGATGATTTTATTCATTTACGAGTGTAGCAGGGCTGTAAAACTGTACTGCGTTATTTGTTGGAATAAATAATTGTGAATAAATAACCGAAACATAAGGAAACATTGATAGAAATCTTATAGATAGTCTCCTTCTTCTTCTCCTTTGGTTTGCTTTACTCGCATATATCAGAGAAAAATGACAAGTATTGATAAATGTAAATCCTTTGGTTCTTCTGCATCCCCCGCCAAGAAATCGCAGTGTGTGAGAAAATGTCCACAGGCACAAACAACTATTGCCTCTCTGTGTTTGATCATTGAATTTTGAGCTCCAAGTTTCCCGTGAGGGCAGTGTGCTGCATTTCTTATGATCTTTCTGGCAGCCAGTAGTAGAGTATCGATTTTTTAGATGTTTTGTCTTTAGAGGTACAAATGTAAGTATTACTTATTCAACCGACTGAAATATTTTGATAAATTCAAGTAATGTTGTTTTCTTCTATATAGGTGACACATAACTTTTTTTTTTTGCCTGGAAAATTGTAGTTGTGTATACTGCTTAATTATGAATAGTATATTGTGTTGTTAAGGATGTATATGAATTTAAGTTAAGTTTAATACGAGTCATACAGATTACTAATGATTTTATAATTTCAAATGTTTATATGGCTGATGAATGTCTATTTATGTTATATGATTGTGTATTTTATATTGTGAATCATTCCTAGGAACTTTAGAGTTTTGCAGCTACAAGTGTGTAGATCTAGTGAATTTATGGGCAAATATTAATAATCACTGATAATTCTCTTTTTTCTTTAACTCCATTTTTAATGAAGAAATTACTCTTTAGTTGTATTATCATGTATGTCTTCTTGTACTGAAATTTCTATGGCCATGATTCTGTAAGCATTTGGTGAATTTAGACCGTCTTTCAGCCTGACTGTTTCCTGACTGTTCCCAATGCTGTCTCCACAGGAGCATTATTCAAGAGAATAATCTGGTGCTTTTGCAGAGGATTACAATTCACTCCCATAGAGTAGTTCGGACGTCACAAGGTCAGCTTATTCATAATAATGATGATGATGATGATGATGATGATGATGATGATGATGATGGGGTGATGATGATGAGGTGGATGATGATGGATATATGATGATGATGTATTGATGATAGATGAAAATAATGGTGACAAGGATAAAAATAAGAAATACGATGATAACAATAATACTAGTAACAAGAATAATGATAATGATAATAATAATGATGATAAAGATAATAAGGATGGTGATGATAACAATAACAATAGTAATAATAACAGTAAACAATGATATTAGTGGATGATTATCAATAATTAATGATAATTAATATATTGATACCGATAATGGCAATTATAGCAACAATAATGATAATGTCGATAATAGTTAACATGACGATTATGATAACGCTACTTATACTAATAATTATGATAATAGTAACAATAACTATAATAATGATAATAAGAGTAATAATAAATCTTATATTATTAATAGCTATAACAGTATTAA
>NC_051411.1:32230878-32233378 GCF_015228065.2 Penaeus monodon
TGTCTTTTGTTCTGTGTGGATGAGTGAATGAGTGAATAATCGTGTGTATGTGTGCTACAGCGAGAGTGAATGAGAGTGAAAACGAGAGTGACCTCACACAGAGAATGAATCACAAACACGAAAATGAACGTTCACTATAACAAAATGAGGTAAATTAGCAATGCTAGCTATATAAAATTATTTCAACTACCACACTGACTTCAACATATAATGATATGCGACAGAAACTACGCATTAATGATTGGTGATGTGAAAAAAATATCCACAAGCTTTTTAGCAAGCAAATCTTCTCGGGGCCAGAAAATCTGAACTATACATGTTAGATTTCATCGACGGGTGGATTCTATTCCCTAGCCAGGAAAATCTATAAATAACCTGCTCTATTAATCGTATCTGTGATGGGCGCTCGTGACATTCCTTACAGATATTTACGAATCACACGATCGCCTGGGATATATCCAAAACATGCTAGCAATGTCAAGAGGGTGAGTAAGGTGTGATAAATATGCGAATAATGATTCTAGCTTAAACCCTAGTCCTACATTAATTAACGAACGCAACCACAGGTCACACCGACTCAAATTTGCCGATCGAACGATTAACTTCAGTTTTACCTGTACCTACTTTACGAACGTCGGAGCGCAGATCTATTAGGCGTTTACGCAACCCCGGGGTAATATCGGCAAACCTGTGCACTATGATATGGGGCAGATCCTATGCTATATTCATTATAATAAATTTTAATAAAACTTTGTTACACACTCCGTTATAGCGCCGATAGAACGTGTCACCAAAAAGCAATGTAACAATGCTACAGTTAATCCCCTAGGTTTGACCGGAAAAAGAGAAAGGTCAGGTCAGGTCAAGACCACAAAAGACCGACCACAAGCGAAAGAGAAAGTGCAGTCAGGTTTGGACGAAGGGGAGGAACGAGATCAAATGAAATGATATTCGCGATAAGATAAAATCACGAACGCGTTAAATTCATTGAAGATGAAACAACATAAATCTCTAAAAACGAGAGAAATTAATTAACTACTTAACTAACGAACGATGTTCATGTCTGTTGTCCACATACTGCAATTATATGGTAATGGATCTGAGGTCAAAAGAATAGTGTAAGAACGTGCCATTACTGTCACTTAGCATTTCCCCCCCCCCCC
Source organism: Penaeus monodon (assembly GCF_015228065.2). Taxonomy (NCBI): domain Eukaryota; kingdom Metazoa; phylum Arthropoda; class Malacostraca; order Decapoda; family Penaeidae; genus Penaeus; species Penaeus monodon. The sequence continues at coordinate 32,232,042 of NC_051411.1, forward strand.
AAAAAAAAAAGCTTAACACATTTATGGGACAAGGAAGGGAAAAGAAATAAGAAAAGGGGGAAGGGAGGGAGGCCCAAACGTGTACTTACGTGTTTTTTTTGTTTTTTTTTAGACATGTCTTGGAAAGCGGTCGAGCGGTTTTTCTTTGAAGGACGCAGTGTCCGCCCTGCCACCAGATTGTAAAAGGCTATGATCCTTAGTACAAAGTTGAACAGAGGGTAGTTATAGTTGTTAAACGGCGTGACTCTTTATTAATAAGAGTTGACACACAGTATGGGAACACACGAGACGATGTCTATATATGGGTAAGGCGGGTCATGTGTCAGGTCAGCCAGCCCAGAGGGGGAGGGCTAGACCGACCTTACCACGCTGGAAGCTGGCGACGAACTCCCTGAGGCCTAGGTCATCCTCGGTATAAGTAGTGACCGTTCCAGCTGCCGGAAGCGATAGAAGTAGCTGGAGGAAGCATGAGGGGGGGCGAGGTGTGGTCACCGATCCCGTCTACTACATTGTACAGTGTGTGTGTGTGTGTGTGTGTGTGTGTGTGTGTGTGTGTGTGTGTGTGTGTGTGTGTGTGTGTGTGTGTGTGGTGTGTTTATCTGTTTGTGTGTGTGTGTTACAAGCGCTCGGGGGCAGTTATAACATATTTCACCCTCAAGTTGTGTTTTATTTCCTGTTTACGTAACCGACAGCCCCTACGTCTTTTATTTGAAGGATTCACGCTTTCATAATTATCCATAATTAACGCAAGATTTTAAAACTGTATAGCATTCTTTATATCTTCTTTGCTTTGTTGTAACTTGAACGTAATTTTTACACGCAGACAACAAGCACAATGGAATTAGTATCATAAGTAAGCTTTTATGATAAGAGTTATCGGTCTGAAACAAGTAAATAGACAACTATCTGTTCATGATTAAGTTTCGTAAAGACGAGAATAGAAAATGCATTTAATAACATTGAGAGACATTTCTTTGCTGTTTTTTCTTCAGCGTTGAAATGGTATGGAGCTTTTACTTCATTAACCATGATTACCTTTTTTGTAATAAAACATATATATAAACATATGATATATGTTTCAAAGTAGACAAACACTATAATTTTACTTTAATGTTGTTATTTTTTTGTTGTTGTTGTTGTTTGTTTCTTTTTTTTCTGATTACCATACCTTAGTATGAAAATGTCTATATTATATTTTTTTCTGAAAATAATTCATCTGAAAGGATACTAATTCTTCTATAAACTGAGTGCACCATTGTCAAAATAATCTAAAGCAGTTTTTCGTAATATACATATATCCATTTATCTATCAATATAACATATATATATATATATAT
>NC_051411.1:32243378-32245878 GCF_015228065.2 Penaeus monodon
TTATATTATTAATATTATCATTATTATCATTATTATTATAATAATGTTAATGATGATGATAAAATAATAATAATATTATTATTATTATTATTATTATTATTATTATTATTATTATTATTATTATCATTATTATTGTTATTATTATAATCATCGTTACTATCATTATTATTATTGTTTTATTATTTTCATCTAATTATATTATTGATATCATCCTTATCATTATCACTGATATATTTATCATTACTACTGATGTTATAAATCTATTATTTTTATTATCATTATTATTATTATTGATCTATTATTATTGTTATTATCATCATCATCATCATCATCATCATCATCATCATCATCATCATCATCATCATCATTATTATCATTATCGTTAATGCTATTATCATTATTGCTATTATTATTATTATTATTACTATTATCATTATTATTATCATTACTATTATTATTACTATTATTATTATCAGTACTATTATTATCATAATTATTATCAGTATCATTATTAAATGATGATGATATTTATGATGATTTTTCTTATTATCAATATCATTCTTTCTTATGCTAAAGATAAAACAAAGAATTTTCACAAGACAGTCACACCAAATGACGATCTCGGAAGTTGCAAGAAGGTATGAAAACGGCGCTGCTTCCTTTACACCAGAACTAATCAGTCAGTTGGGTTTCTCTCGGTCCAGTATTGATGATCGCTTAGTAAAGGCTTCTTGGAGAGGTATGAAAGGGTATATACGATTTCAAAGCACTGTGTGTATATATATTTATGTATAGACAGACAGATATGTGTGTGTGTGAACATTATATTTATGAAGAAAAAAAAGTATATTGTGTGTATATATATATATATATATAGATAGATAGATAGATAGATAGATAGATAGATAGATAGATAGATGTATTTATATATATGTATATATATGTACGAATCCAGGACCTTGCTATGCAATTTCTATATCATATATACACATCAGATTTATATAAGAATGGTATATACCTCTAATATTACCGTCAACATACACTGGAGAGATAGCTGTAATGTTTACATTAATTATTCCTCGTACAGACAGGGGCTCTATAGATATAACTAATAGACCCAAGGTTAATTCTGAAATGCACACACGAGCTTAATACTAAAATCAAATTAATTCAGAGAGAGAAAGAGAGAGAGAGAGAGAGAGAGAGAGAGAGAGAGAGAGAGAGAGAGAGAGAGAGAGAGAGAGAGAGAGAGAGAGAGAGACGTTCATTTCGTTTTCATGGCGATAATTTCACAATGAAATCAATTAATTTTTCCTTCGTTTAAAGTTATCTTTTTATAATATAATAATGATGATAATGATAGAAATCAAAACAATGATAATAATAATAATAGTAATGATAATAATAGTAATGCTAATAATAATGATAGTGATAATGATAATGATTATGATAATAATAAGAATAAGAATAATGATGATGATGATTAATATATATATATATTATATATATATATATATATATATATATATATATATATATATATATATATATATATATATATATATATATATATATATTTAAATATATATATATTTAAAACTACATCATTTGGAGGGCGGGAGCTAACGAGCAGATATAATTGAACAAATGCCAATGCGATTCCTGGAAAATATAATCATTTCTTATTTATAACTTCCCCCTTTGTGTGTTGTGAGCGAAATCTGCATCCACACAGAAGTAGGTGGTATCAACAGCGCCGCATAAGGCAGGTGAAATGCGCAGACGAACATCTGTGCAAACCGTCAAAGTATAACCAGGCTTCAGCATTGCTAGATCAATTGAAAACTTTCGAAAGATGTAATCTGGTACCCGGGATTAGCGCACATAATTATGCGCATAAATCATATTGACGGTTCTTCTAACAATCGCTGAGGATTTTTGACTAGGCGCTTACACTGACGTCACTCTTCCACAGTTGCACACTTTATTGAAATCTATTTCTTAAACTCTATTTTGGGGGTAGAAGGAAGTAAAATATATTTTAAATCAATTTTATGTTCCTTCTCTCATTTTTCTTACTAATTGGAAAACGGTACACGAGTAATACATGGCAATCCAATTTTCTTGTGCGAATAGTCTATTTCGAACTATCCGCACAACACTTGCTTCGAAACCTTAGTGATGAGCTCGTTTCTTTCATATTTTCATTCATAGTGAGAAATGAAAGTGAAAAAAAAACATTTTGTAGGTCTTCACAATCTAGAAATATAATATAATAAAAAGTTCGGATTTCTGATTGTTCTGTTTCTTTACAACATAACATACGAAATGTAAATAGTTCACGGACTTCGATCCGTGTCCCCTAAAGAAGATAATTTCCTTTTTTACTGCAATCTAAGAATACGGGAAAATTTAAGACAGGTTCGCCAAGACGACGCGCTGTCGGCGTTTTATATATATATATATATATATATATATATATTATATATATATATATATA
>NC_051411.1:32255878-32270878 GCF_015228065.2 Penaeus monodon
GAGCAACACACCTGTCACCTGTTTCTAACTTCTGGTATTCCCGTTCCTTCTTTGTCTTTACCATACTTATTTGCATTATCCTTGTATACCACTTTCTTTACTTTATTCTGAGTCATATTTCATATATGTTTTGTACCTATTCCTTTCCTAACATTATGATGATTACAACTTTTAATTTCCTTAACCCTTAATTGTCTATGTCTGTAAATCAGTTTATTTTGAATTAATACTTCTATGCAACTTCATTCAAAGTTTATTAAAATTGTTTTTGTTAAATACGCTACGGAAATTACGCTTTTCTTTAATCCCATGTTAATAGCCTTATATTATCATTGACAACATACGTATTTCTGTATCCCTCCTGTATATGGGATTTTCAACAGATCACACCTGTCAGTCACTCCCATTTACAGATGGATAAACTTGTGTACTAATATATGGGTAGGATATGATGGCTTAGTTTTAATCATTTGATTTTCTCTCTGACTGGCATATTTAAAAAAAGTCATTTCTCATGAGACTTAATCATTATGAATTTTATTTTCTTTATGTATTGCGTTGTACAGTTGTACTTCATTTTTTTCTGAAATCTATGTCTATGGTTAATCTGATTCCACCCATCTATCGCCTTTTTCTATAAGAACTAAATTGTGTGTATGTGTGTGTGTGTATCTGTGTTTGCGTGTGTATATGTGTGGGTGTGTTTGTGTGTGTGTGTATGTGTGTTTGTGTCTTAAGAGAACTTGCGGGAAGAAATTTGCCCAATTAAAGGAAGAATGAAAGAAAAGATAAGAAACGAAAAAAAGGAAAACCACAATTACGGGGATGCATGCAAATGAGGAGAGACGATTTTACGGGGGCAAAAATAGCATGGTGTTCCCCGTGTTATTAGCATTATCATAAACCATACAATATGCCGCGATGCGTTGTTTGTTTTAAATTATATTTTGTGTCATATAACGGTAGCATGTATTATGCTTTATGAATATTTTTTTTCCGTAGAGGCAAATAACCGCAGTGTGGGCGTATATGTGATCACTCATTGTTCAAAAATCGTCAGATTATCAGCGTGGCCATCAAAAAATGAATAGACGCACACACACACAATATATATACATATATATGTGTGTGTAGATGTAGATGTTTGTATATATATATATATATATATATATATATATATATATATATATATATATATATATACGAAACAAAAGGAATCGCCAAGAATATCGGCGCAGTCGCATGTCAAAGTATAGGAAAATAAAATTGTTGCAACTGCTGTAATTGATCTGCTGCAAAGTTACCGTCCAACATTTTCAGTTCCATCAGTGCAAAAAGTTAAAAGGAAAAATTCCCTGTGCATCTTCAATTTTTTCTGATACTAAAATAAATTGTCTCATATAATATATATATATATATATATATATATATATATATATATATATATATATATATATATATATATATATATATATATATATATATGATATATATATATATATATATATACATATATATATGTATATATATGTATATATATACATATATATATATATATATATATATATATATATATATATATATATGTGTGTGTGTGTGTGTGTGTGTATATATATGTATATATATATTTGTATGTGTATCAGTTTCCGTCCTTTCTAATTATTCCAATAAAAAGTTTCATCTTCAAGAAGCCGTGGAATGATAAGCAGATATAGCGAAAAGCGTGTCTATCCGATTTTCTGAAAAAGATCATTATATAACTTTCTTGTTCAGGTGTAAGATACATACACACAAACGCATACAAACACTTATATATATATATACAGATATATATGTGTGTGTGTGTGTACGTGTGTATGTGTGTGTGGGTGTGGGTGTGGGTGTGTTAATGTATATATATGAATATATATATATATTATTATATATATTATATATATAATGTGTATATGCGTGTGTGAATGGGGAGAGGGAGGAAGTAAGAGAGTGGGGATAGTGAGAGAGAAAGAGAGAGAGAAAGAGAGGGGGGGAGAGAAAGAGGGGAGAAAGAGAGAGAGGTCTTTCTTAATATCCAACTCCCCCCCCCCTCTATATTTAAGAAAGGAGAGGGAGATGAATCTATCCATAGATTTATCCAGATTGTTAAACCCTGCCACCACAGCTATATACTATTCTATTTGTTTTATTAAGGTATATTTCCTTACTAAATATTGCGTTTCTTTTCCTATCAGCCATTGCGCTTCTTTGATAAGCATTTGTCAGAAATTGTTTCAATACAAGTTACGAAATCTATTCCTCTTGAAAATCTTTTATCTGCATGATGGGTATTATCATCCTCTTGGTATATATGCATGTCTATGTGTGTGTGCATATATATGTGTATATATATACATATATATATTTATAATATGTGTGTGTGCATATGTGTGTGTGTGTGTATGTATACATATATATGTATATATATACATTCGTTTAATTATCTATATAAATAGAATGTGTGTCGGTGCGTGTGTCCGTGCGCGTCTCATTTACAGTATATATTTAAGCGCCAAGAAACTTTTTCCTAACAAGCAAGAAAACTTTCCAACAGCCCTGTTCCTTCTGCGTCGATAACTCCTCCTAATAACTCAGACTGCTATTAATGGGACACTGGACACTGATACTCTCACCTTTCTATAGCCAAAGTATCCTGTAGTTCGAATGTCTCTTGACCAGCAGTGACATGCTGAATCATCTTGTTTTGCTAATTGTGATTTTTTACTTTCTTTTTACTTTCTCTTTTTCCCTTTTTTAAAATCCTTTTTTTTGTGAGTGGAAGCTGCATATTGTCAGGTAGATAGGTTAATAGATAGGTCGACAGACAGATTGTTAGATTGACCGACTGATATATGATATGGATGGACAGATAAACAGATAGATAGAGTGTATGATTAATAGATATCTAGGTATGTATATAGCAGAATGACTTATTAAGGATTGACAGATAGAATATGTAGGTAAATATAAAGATAAGCAAATCCGCGTAGGGACCGTAAATGTAAACTATATATTACGTCTGAGTAATCGAGGCCTTATTGTTTGTGTTTATGGTCTTGTGAAAAATAATCTATGCATTTAGGTTACTTTTGGAGTTAATTACATCACAATGTAAAAGATTTAAGATTATAATACTTACGGTTTGTGGAGTCATCCTATTTACACATACACACACACGCACCTTTGTGTATATACAACTCTTAGTGTGGTGTGTGTGTGTGTGTGTAAATAAATAGACACATATACAGTTGTATATGTATATTTGTATATAAGTGTATGTATACGTATATATATAAATATATATGCATATATATACATATAAATATACACATATAACACACAAGTCTTTGTGTGTGTATGATATATGTATACAAGTATGTATGTATATGTATATGTATATATATATATTTTTTTTTGCGTGTGTGTGTGTGATATGCATATAAGTATGTGTATGTATGTATATATTAATATAAATGTCTGTTTATGTATGTATATATATACATACATATATACATATATATATACACATATATATATCCTATTTACACAAACACACATACACAAATATTATACACACACACACACACACACACACACACAACATATATATATATATATATATATATATATATATATATATATATATATATATATGCATATGTGTGTGTGTGTTTGTGTGTGTGTGTGTGTGTTTATACGTATACATATATGTGTGTGTGTGTGTGTGTGTGTGTGTGTGTGTGTTTATACATTTATATATATGTGTGTGTGTGTGTGTGTGTGTGTGTGTGTGTGTGTGTATGCATATATATATATATATATATATATATATATATATATATATATATATATAATATAATAATATATATATATATATTATATATATATAAATATATATTATATATAGTATATATATATTATATATGTATATATAGTATATTATATATATATATTATATATATATATATATATATATATGTAAATATATCTATTTATCTGTCTATCTATATATACATATATACCTACACTATTTCTGTATAAATATATATATACACATATGTGTGTATATGTGTGTGTGTGTGTGTGTGTGTGTGTGTGTGTGTGTGTGTGTGTGTGTACTGACAGGTAAATGGACAGATAGATAGATATAGATATATACAAATATGCACTTATATTATTTCCTCTCTCATATTAGAAAATAATACTTTCAAATATATTGAACGTAGCCGTAATTCGGAGAAATAGTAATCTTGAGATTAGAATTCAAATTCAATCTAATAATTCTGAGTTCTGGAAAAGGAAAGTTATTACGTCGTACATTATTAGCTTCATCTCCAGAAAAGCAAATCCAAAAAATATTAACAAGAGAGTGAGAGAGAGAGAGAGAGAGAGAGAGAGAGAGAGAGAGAGAGAGAGAGAGAGAGAGAGAGAGAGCGAAGAGAGCGCGCGAGAGAGAGAGAGAGAGAGAGAGAGAGAGAGAGAGAGAGAGAGAGAGAGAGAGAGAGAGAGAGAGAGAGAGAGAGAGAGAGAGAGAGAGAGAGAGAGAGAGAGAGAGAGAGGCAAGAGAGAGAGAGAGAGAGAGAGAAGAGAGAGAGAGAGAGAGAGAGAGAGAGAGAGAGAGAGAGAGAGAGGGAGAGAGAGAGCGAGAGAGAGAGAAGAGAGAGAGAAAAAAATAAAAAAATATAAAAAGTTAAAATTTTTTGAAAAAGGGGGAATTAAAGATTTGGTTTTGTTAGGGAAAGAAAAAGAAAGAAAAAAAAAAAAAAGAAAAGGTTTTTTTTAACTTTTTTTTGGGGGGGGGGTTTTTGAATTATAAAATTATAATTTTAAATAAAAATATATATATTTTTTTTGGTTTTATTGGTTTTTCCCTTAAAAATAAAGGTTTTTATAGAGGGGGGAAAAAGGGGGGGGGGGAGAAAAGAAAAAAGAGAAACCTTTCTAAAAAACCCAACTCCCCCCCCTTTTTTAAAATAAGGAGGGGGTGAAATTTTAGGATTTATCCAATTTTTAAAAGGGGGCCCAAGTTTTTTTATTTTTTATTTAAGGGTATATTTCCCTTAAAACTAAAAAATGGTTTTCTTTCCTTGCCTTGCGCTTCCCTTTTAAGATTTTGGCCCAAAAAATTTTTTCCCAAAACAAGAAAACCTTTCCAAAACCCCCTTTTTCTGCGGGGGGTTTTACCCCTCCTTTGGTTTTAATAAGGGCATGTTTTAATTTTTCCCAAATATTGTAGTTAATTTCCTTAAATAATTTAATAATTTGTTTTTGCAAAATTGGTTTTTTATTTTTCTTTTTTTTTCCCCTTTTTAACTTTCCTTTTTTTAAAACTCTTTTTAAATGGGAATGTTGGTCGGGCGTGTGCCCGTGCGCGTTTTTTAAAATTTAATTTTTTAACGCAAGAAATTTTTTAAACAAGAAAACGGAAAAAGGGGTTTTTGGTAAATTTAAAAAAATCAAAACCCGAAAAGGGACCAAAAGGGAAACTATTTTTACCAAAGAAACCCGAGGTTAATTGTTTTGAGGCGTGAACAAATAATCTTGTTTTGGTTAATTTTTGGATTTTTACTTTTTTTTATTTTCCTTTTTTCCCCTTTTTAAAACACCCCCCCCTTTTTTTTTAGTGGGCTCTTTGTGGGTGTGGTTAAAAAAAAGGCCCCAAACAGTTGTTAGATTTTGTATTAATGGAGGGATAGATAAAAAATATAGATTATATTAATAAAATCTAATTATTAACAAAGCTTTTTGGGTTTGAAAAGTAGAAAAAAATGTAGAAAATATGGGTTTTAAAAATTTTTTTTGGTGGGTTGTAACATATAAATTGGAAATGAAGGTTTATTTTTGGGTGTTTTATGGTTTTTAAAAATTAAAAATTTTTCCAACATTATTACCTTTTAAAAACATAAAAAAATTAAAATTTAAAATTAAAAATTTATTTTATATTATTTAAATAAAAAAATTTTTATATACAATTTCTTGTGTGTTTTTTGGGTGTGTTTGGTTTTTTGTAAATAAATAAAATTAAAAAACATGTGGGGTTTTTTTTATTTTATATAAGTGGTTGTTTGGTTTAAAAATATTTTTAATTATAAAAATTTTATAAATAAAAAAATACAATATTAAAAATTTTTTTGGGGTGTTATATTTTATTTTAAAAATGTATTATATTTATATATATATATTTTTGTTTTTTTTGGGGTGTTGTGTGTTTTTTTTATGATAAAATATTTAAAATATTTATATTTAATAAATTTTTTTTTATTAATATAAAGATGTTAATATTATATATAAATATAAATCTATTTAAAAAATAAAAATATAATACAATAAATATATAATATATATTATATTTTTTAATATTATATTTTAATATATATATATAAAATTATATAATTATATGGGGGGTGTGTTGTGTGTGTGGGGTTGTGTGGGGGGGTTTATGTAATATAAATATTTTAAAATTATATATTATATTTATTTTTTTTTTTTAAAATTAATATATAGTTGTTTGTTTTTTAATATAAAATATTATATATATATTTATTATTTTATATTTTAAAAATTATAGTATATTTATTTTATTTATATAAATTTTAATAAAAATCTATTTCTATATTATTATATCCAATATTTTATATTTTGTGTTTTGTGGTGTGTGTGGGGTGTGTGTGTTTTATGTTTATTAATTTCCTCAAAAATAATATAGATTATAAAATATTATTTTTTTCCCTTTCATAAAAAATTCCTTTCTTTTTAATAAAATGGAAAATAAAATCTTTAAAATTCTCAATTAAAAATTCATTCTAAAGGAAATTATTCTCTCTTTTTAATAAAAAAACCCAAAAAATTTTAAAAAAATTCCCAAAAAAAAAAATTTCAAAACCCTTTTAAAAAGGGGGGGGGGGGGGGGGCCGGGGGGGGGAAGAACTAAAAAATTTTAACAAAAAACCTACAATAAAAAAAAAAAAGAGAAAAAAAATATTAAATTTTTTTAAAATTTTCCCAAAGAACAAAAAAAAGGGAAAAAAAAAAAAACCATAAAAAATTTAAAAAGGGGAAAGGGTGGGTGGGGGGGGTTTTTTGGGGGGGGGAACGACGGGGGAAAGGGGGGGAAAAACAAGAAGGATAAGAAAAAAATAAATTAAATTTTTTCCCCAAAGAAAAAAACCAAAAAGAAGGGGAAAAAAAGGAGAAAGAAGAGAAGAAAAAAAAATTAAAAATTTTGGTTTAAAAGGGAAAGGGAAGGACAAATTTTTTTTAAAAGGAAAATAAAAAAACAAGAGAGGGAGAGAGAGAGAGAAAAGGGAGAGAAGGAGAGAGAGAGAGGGAGAGAGGAGAAAAGGGGAAGAGAGGGGGAGAGAGAAGGAGAGAGAGAGCAAAAAAAGGGTTAAACCAAGAGAGGAGAGAGAAAAGGGGTGGGGAGGCGGGCTAGAGAGAGAGAGGGGAGAGAGAGGGGAGAGAGGGGAGAGAGGGGAATAGAGAGGGGAGAGAAGAAGGAGCGAGAAAAGGAAAGAGGAGAGGGGGGCGAAGAAAAGGGGAGAGAGGAAAGGAGAAAAAGGAAAACGAAAAGGGAAAAGAAAAGGGGAGAGGGGGGGGATGGGGAAGAAAAAGAAAAAGAAAAAAGCGAAAAAGAGAGAGAGAGAGAGAGGGGAGAGAGAGGGGAAGAGAGAAAAGGAAGAGAGAGAGAGAGAGGGCCGGGGAGAGGGGGAAAAAAGAGAGAGAGAGAAGAGAAGAGGGGGGAAGAGATAAAAGAAAGAGAGGAGAGGAGAGGGGGGAGGGGGCCCAAAAGAGAGAGGGGAGAGGGGAAGAGGGGAAAGAGAAAAGAGAGGGGAGAGGGGAGGGGAGCGAGAGAGAGAGAAGAGAGGAGAGAGAGAGAGAGAGGAAGAAAAAGAACAGAAAAGGAAGAGAGGGGGGGAGGAGAAGGAGGGGGAGAGAGAGGGGAGAGATAGAAAAGGGGGAGGAGGGGAGAAAGAGAGAGGGAGGGGAGAGGGGAAAAGGGGGGGGAGGGAGGGGGAAGGGGCCGGAGAAAAGGAGGGGGGGGAGAGGAGAGAGAGGGGGGAAAAAGGGGGAGGGGGGAAGGGGGAGGAGGGAAGAGGGGGAGGGGGGAGGGGGAGGGGGGGAAGGGGGAGGGAAGAAAAGGAGAGAGGGGGGGAAAAAGGAGAGAGAAAAAGAGGGGAGAGGGGGGTGGGGGAAGAGAGAGAAGAGAGAGGAGAAGAGAGAGGAGAAGAGAGAGGAAGAGAGGAGAGAGGAAGAGAGAGAGAGGAGAGAAGAAAAGGGGAGGGAGAGGGGAGAAGAGGGGAGAGGAGGGGAAGGAGAAAAGAGGGGAGAGGGGAAGAGAGAGAGAGAAAAGAGGGGAGAGAGAGAGAGAGAAAAAGGAAGGGGAAAAAGGAAAAGAAAGGGGGAAAAAGGGGGGAAAAAAAAAGGGGGAAAAGAGAAAGTTTAAAAGAGAAAAGAGAGAGAGAGGAGAAAGAGAGAGAGAGAGAGAGACGAGAGAGGGGGGCGGGCAAAAAAAAGATAGAAAAATAGACAGTAAAGGGAAAATAGAGGGGGAGAGGAGGGAGAAAAATTTGAAATTTTTAAAAAAAGAAGGGGAGAGAGGGGGGGGGGGCGGGGGAAGAGAGACAGAGACAGAGACAGAGAGAGAGAGAGAGAGAGGGGGAGAATACAGAGAAAAGGGGATTTACCTTGAATTTTCTCTCTGGTGTAAATTTTGCGTGTTAGCGTTTTTTTTTTGGGGGAGGTTACTTTTTTTTTGGGTTTCCTTTTGGTTTTTTTTTTTTGGGTTTTTATTTTCTCTTTCTTTTCCTTTTTCTTCCCCCTCTTTTTTCCTCTCTCCCCCTTTCTCCCCCCTTCCTCTCTTCTCTCTTCCCCTCTTCTCTCTCTTTTTCTTTTTCCTTTTTCTGCCCCTCCCTCCCCCTCCCCTTCTTTCCCCCCTCTCCTCTCTTCTTTTCTTATCTCTCTTCTCTCTTCTCTTTTGTACCCTTTTCCCTTCTTTTCTCCCCTTTTTCGGTCCTATCCCCCTCTTTTCAACCCTTCTTTTCCCTTTTTTTTTCTTCCTTTTCCTCTCCCTTTTCGCCGTTTCCCTTTTTTTATCTGCCTTTTTTCCCTATCCAAAAAAAAAAAAGAAATAAAAAAATAAAAAGAAAAAAAATTTTAAGGGGTTAAGAAATTATTAAGACAAAAAACAAAAAAGGAAAAAAAAAAAAAAGGGAAAAAAAATAAAATTTTAAGTAGTAAGAAAAAAAAAAATGTAAGAAAAAAAAAGAAACAAAAAATTTTTAAATAAAATCCGTTTGGTTCCTTTTTGGAACTTAAAACCTGGGTTTTTTTAAAATTTTGGTTTGACACCCTTGACGGGGGGAAAATTTGGGGTTTTTTTTAAAGACTAAATCCTAAAGGCAAAAAAAAGGGGTTTTTTTTGGGAATTATCCCCGAAGGGGCCTTTGTGGGGGGGTTTTTCCATTTTCCATTCGAACAACTTTTCCTTTAGTTTTTTTTGGTTTTTTTTTTCTTTTTTCGATTTTTCATTCAACTCCACTTCTTCGGGTCTTTCTTTCGTTTTCTCCCTTTCTCTCTCTTTTCCTTTTCTCTCTCTCCTCCCCCTTCTCTTCCTTTCTCTCTCCTCTCTTCCAGCCCTCTCCTCTCTTCCCCTCCCCCTCTCCCCTCTCCCTTTTGGGCGCTTACATATATATATATTTATATTTTATATTATATATATTTAATATATATATATAAAATTATATAAAATTTAATATATTATTATATATTTTATATAATTTATATATATAAAAAAATAAAATATATATTATATATATTATATATAATTGTTAAATGTTTTATATATTGGTATTATATGATATAATATTATATATAATAAAATATATATATATTATATGTGTGTGTGTGTTTTGGTGTGTGGGGTGGTGTGTGTTTGTGGTGTGTGGGTGTTTTGTGTAACATCTCATCAATAACGGTATGCTCATTTTTTGAGCAGCGGGGAAACCCTCTCACCATCCTTCGCCACTCAACTCGATCTTTTGCTTTTCTTTCGTCAGCCCGCAAATATCTTTGATTTTGGGTCGCGTTTTTGTCTTGGGGTTTCCCCTTTTCCTCTTTTTCCCAAATCCCATCCCTTCAGCAATTTTTTTCTCAATTACTTTTCTTCTCTAACAGACCAAAAAACTTTATTTTCCTTTTTTTTCAAAAATGTCCCCCACCCGGGGTTTTTTAAAAATTTTTTTTTTCCCCAGCACTTCATCTTTCTTTTTTTTTTTTTGGCCCAAAGTTAATACGTAGTACTCGTCTTTTAACACCATATTTTAAAAAACTATTGACCTTTTTTTTGGTTATTTTTTTTTTTTTCCGTTGAATCATCATAGTTTTAAGAAAAACACTCCAAGATAAGTAAACCCTCTTTCAATTTTCCAAAAACCAAATTTCCTTTGGGACTTTTCCCATGTTCATCACCCTTTCATTGCCGGTTATTTTTAAAATTTTAAATGGTTTTGGGTTTTTTTTTGGAAATTAAAAAAAAAAAACCCAAAGCCCTTTTAAATTTGCTTCTCAAAAATTTTTCTAGTATTGTATTTTCAGTGATACTCCCGGGAAATTTAAAAAACTATATCATCGGCGTTTTCCCTTTTTGAATTTTTGATATTTTGTTTTTTTTCCTCCAAACTCTACGTTCCTTAAAAATTCTCTAGGAGAAAATCCCCCCCAATTTCCCCCCCAATATTTGCTTCAAAAATAATTTTTAAAAAAGAGTGGGGGGGCCCGGGAATGCAACCTTTTTTCGTACCCCTTTGGTTTTGCCCCTTCCAAAACCCCAAGTTTTTGAAAACCCATAAAGGGGTTTTTTTACATTTGCTTTTTTGTTGGCCCTACGGGGGCCTTTTTAGTTTTTTGGGGGAAAATTTTTTAAAAAATTTTCCAATTCTTTTATGTTTTTCCCAGAGGATATGTGTAAACCCCCAATTTTAATAAAAAGCTTTCGGGGGAAAATTGATAAAACACGGGTTTATAAGTTTTTGATTTTTCTTTTTTTCCCCTCTATGAAAATTTTCAATTTAAAAAATTTTGGTTTTTTTTTGGTTTCCCTTTTTTCCAGGGCAAAAAAAAAACCCCTGTTTGTTCGTCGGAAATTTTTTCTTCTTTTAACTTTTAAATTTTCACTTTTTTTCCGGGGCAATAATTTTAAACCAAAATTTTGTTTATTGTGCCCTTTTTAAATGAAATTGTCCTGATATTGTTTTTTTTGGAGTGCGTCACCTTTTTTAGGGTATTGGGAGTAAAAAAAATTGGGTTTTTGTTAACCCCCAGTTTTCTGGCCATTTCCTTTCTTTCCCAAAAAATTTTCGTAAAAAGTTTGTAAAAAATTTTCCCAACCCCTTTCGCCGCATTCTTGTTTTAGTTCTGCTGTTTTTTTTCACAAATTCCCCGGGTTCTTTTATTTTTTAATTCTTTTATGGTTTTATAACTTCATCTAGCAGCGGTGGGGGGTTCATTTTCGCTGCCCAGGGGTTTTAATTTAATGGTTGTTAGATCTTTAATTTTTTTTTTTTAAGGGGTTTGGGAAAAATATTGACTTTTTTTTTTTCCCTCAAAATAAAAAAAGTCCCCCCTTTTAGTTTTGATAGGTGTCCTTTTTAGGTTTTAAAATTTTTGTGTAATGTTTCGTACCCCTTTGGGAGAGGGTTTTTTAGGGGTCTTATTGATCAGAACTATTTTCAATTTTCTAGCAATTTCATTTTTTTTATTTTTCCTTTATCTCGTCACAATAACTTTTAATTTTTTTTTATTTTGGTTTTTTGTAAATTTTCCCTTCAAAATGGAAATTTTTGATACCCTTTTTTATTTTTTGGCACTTTTTGTTTTTTTTCACTTTGTGTTTTTTTTCCGATATCCAGGGGGGTTTTTTTTTGAAATTGTAATTTGTAAATTTTTTTCAAAAGTTTTTTGGGGAGGGGGGGAAAAAGAGGTGGTGTTTTTTTTACGCTCCATTTTTCTTGAGTCTTTTTTGAAAGTCGGGGTTTGTTTGAAATTTTGGGGGTCACCAGTCCGGGCCCGGGCTTGTCTTGGCATTTTTTTTTACAACCCTTTTTCCCTTTCTGGGTTTAAAAACAATTTAGTCAATTTTGGTTTTCGTGTTCTTTTGTTGGTGGGAAAAAAACCCCCAAAAAACGAAATTCTTTGGGTTTTGGGGGTTTTTTAAAAAAATGTTTGGCTATAAACTAATTATTTGTTCTACAAATTTAAAAAAATCTTCACCTCCAATTTTATTTAAACTTTCCCAAGGGGCCCAATTTTTTTCCCCAGGGGTCATTTTTAGATAACCCGTTGAGGTTTTCCCATGATTAAATTTTGCATCTTCCCCTGTTTTGGGAAATTTTGTCTAAAGTTTCTTTTGGGGGGGCATTATAAAAAATTTTTCCCTTTCCCTTTATCACTTGCATGTTTGGGTTTTGGGGGCCCTAGCCCAAATTTTATAAAATAATGTTATAGGTTTTTCTTTATTCTGACTTTAAATGCGATCATTTATGGGCCCGTACCCAATTAGTGCATTTTTCCCCGTTTTTTTGTGAGAATCCAAAAGTAACTTTCCCTTGGACTATAAAAATTTCCCTTTTTCATTTTCCAGAAAAAAAAAATTTTGTTTTCCCTTTTGTTTTGAAACCCTTTCTTTTTCTTTTCCAATTTTTCTCACTGGAAATCCTAGTATTTGGATTTGTATTATCCCTTTCGTTCCCGACGGGAGGGAAATTTTTTACCCCCTCTCTTTCATTTTTCTTACTTTCCCCCGTTTTCCCATTTTTTAAAGTGTTTCTTAAATTTGGGCATGTTTTTTTTTTTTCTTTTTTGGGCTTTTCCCGAGCCCTTTTTAACCTTGGGCAGCCTGGGTTTCCCCCTGAACAAAGCCGCCCCCCGATAAAACCCCCGCGACGGGGGGAGGGGGTTTTGAAATTTTCATTTCTGTATTTAAAACATTGGTTTTTAGAGGTTTGGGGCAGGAGAAAAGAAAAGTTGGGGTTTTGGGAAACCCCCAGGGTCCTTCTCAAAATCGCAGTCTCCAACTAACCCAGGGGAAAATTCCTGCCCCCTTTGAAAAAGTTACACTACAATCATAGAACCGAAGGGGTTTTTTTACCAGATTATCCCCTTTCCCGGGCCCGGGCCCACAGCTTTTAACCCCCAACCCGGGGAAGGGTTTTGGGTATGTGTGTCTGTGTATAATATAAATTATATATATTATAAATTTTATAATATTAAAAAGATATATATATAAATTTTTATGTAAAGTATATATACATATATATGTGGGTGGGGTTTTTGTGTGTTTTGTGGGTGTGTGGGATTTTACGGCGGCTCAAATTATAAAAAAAAATAATTTTATATAAATATATATTTTATAGATATATATATATATATATATTTGTGTTGGGTGTGTTGTGGGTGGGGGTGGGTGGGGGTGGTGTGTTTTGTGGTGCGTTTTGTGTGTGTTTGTTTGTGTGCGTGGGGTGTGGGTATGTATTTTATTTTATTATATATATATATATTTTAATAATAATTTTATATATTATTTTATAATAATTTTAGTCCCATTTTCTCTGCCCTTTTTGTTTGTTACCTATTTTTTTTTACTATCTATTTAAATGTTTTTTCCCGTTTGTTATCTTTTTGTAGGGCTATTTTTCTATCATTGGGGGTCTAAGGTTTTCTATTTTATCCCCCCATTTCCCCTTTTTATATCTGTCTTCCCCGCTTTGTCTGTCTTGGGCTATTATCCTCATTTTTCCCCCCCCCATAGAACCATACTTTACTACGGTTAACCAAAATACCTAAATCCTTTTACGCCCTTTACTGCACGGGCGGCAAAAAAGGCCCCAAAAAAAAGGGGAAAACGGTTTTCCATTTCAGCGGGTAAATAAAACCCGCTTTTTAAAAACCCGTTTTCCCTTTCCCCCTTTCCATTTGGGGGACCGACCGGTTTTTTTCTATCGTTTAAAAACCGTCCCTTTTTTTAGGGTTTTGAGATTTTTGTTTGCATTTGTGGGTGAATGTGTTTTATTAATTTAAATTTTAAAATATATAGTTGTTGTTTTTTAGTGTTTTAGTGCTTTCTGGAATTTTATAATTGTTTTTTAATGTTTTCCACTGTTGTTACTGTTATGGATCTTTGTTGATATCACTTTGGGCAATAACTATTGTTAGTAGTTATATCATTTTCTTTCAGTGGATTATTTTATTCTCTCGTTAATAACTTCAGGGATCCATGAATAACGATACGATTTCAAGCATCAAATTTTGCATAATTTTTTGTGAAAGTAAAGACAGCGTTATTCTAATTTTTTGTGAAGCCTCCCCCGAATAATTTTAATAATTTGTTGGCTTCCCTATATTTCAATTTTTAAAGGAAAATTTTTTCCCCTTTTTAATGAAGTGTTTTTTTGACTAGAGGAAAGGGAAATGACAAGGGGTGTCAATATTATTTTTATAACATTTTCATTCAATTTAATTTTTTTAAACAACGGCTTCAAAATTCAAGGAAATGAAAAAACTTTAACTATTGGGTTTTTTTTTTTACATATGATAAACCCAACCAAAGGGGGGTTTGTTTACCAAGGAGGGAAATTTGATTTACCCAACTATTTTTCCCTTGTCTTTTTATTTTCGGGGAAAATATTTTATTTTTTTTTAAAATTTTAAAAAAATCTTTAAAGGGCCAAAACTAATTGGGGGCAGAATCATGTAGGTCTAAGGGAAAAGATAGGGAAACCCCCCCCTATAATTTAAAAAAGGAATTTAAGGCCCGTTTATTTTAAAATTTGAAGACTGTAAAGCAGTAGTTAGATTGTGTTTCACGGTTGCATAATAACAACAGCTGTGTCCACTGTCAAACACTTCCATTAGTAATGAAATGCCCAAAATTCTTTTTAGATTTTTTAAATTTGTTTTGATGGATTTAAAGGG
>NC_051411.1:32280878-32283378 GCF_015228065.2 Penaeus monodon
CTTAAGAGATTGATCTAATTTCTCAGAAATCGAATATGTATATTTTCTATATTTTCTTTTTCTCTTTCTTTTTTTTTTCTTTTATCTTTCTTTTCTTTTCCTTCTTCTTTTTCCTCATTTCACAAGCTGTGGATAAACAACCTCTATAATTGGACCTATTGAAGCTGACTAGCATTAACTTGAAAATCACAATATTACCCTCGGGTTGCATATTCTGTTGCTTCATCTTACTGCTAAATCAAATAATAGTAATGAAAAAACTAACTACACAGTTAATCATCACTACCATACTGATCTGATTCAGTTTATAATCAAATGGAATGTTGGTGTCCTGTGCAGCTGCCGAGAAGAGCGGTGTCTAAGCAAAGACCGCTGTTGAACCGCTAAACATTAGCAAATTGTAAGGAACTCCTTTTAATTTTGTTCCAAAGAAAGGTTCACGCAGATTCCTGGTCTTTTAATGCAGAAATTAGAGTCGATACCACAGCTGCCACGTAAATGTTTAATTGAAAATGGCAATTTGGATTTTTAAATCGCAAGCTCAGTTTACGACACTCATAATCGACCTCATCATCATTATTATTATAATTATTATCGTTATCATCATTACCATTGTTATTATTGCCATACCATCACTAATACTGATACAGATTTTACAAATTAGCCTTATTCATTCTTAAGCGTATATGTAATCATATTTATGGAAACACCACAATCTCAAAATATTTTAGATTTTTTTTTACAGAAGAATTACCAAGTTTCAGCAACTACCATACGAATATACGAACAAAATACAAAACAGTAAATGTATTCTACTAAATAAATCTTTTGCACGTTCCAATCTCGAGTTGCAAAGCTGCACGATATAAACTGTGATCTTCGTTGCTATTGCCTGCACCCTGCTTTCTATTTAATTCCCCCTTGAAACAGACAACCGCAATTCTATGCACATTCTGATAATGGTAAAAAGCTATGAATTCAAAGGAAAATGTGTGTTAAAAAAGGAAAAACGTACGTAATGACTTCAATATATTTACTAAGTAATGTAACTGTTTTAAACACTCTCCCTGCTATGCGCTGCATTTCTCGATAGTTTTCAAGGCAAAACTAATGAGAATTTCTTAGCAATTCTACAAAAACGGTCAGTTCTTACTTCAATTCATGGGATAATAAAAGAATTTCATTATGTTCTTGTTTACCAAAGACGGGAATGCATTTCGCTGCTGCTTTTGCTACCGTGACTAACTTTACAAACGTTGCACAACCATTCTCAATGTTGCTAACAAGTTTTAAGTTTAAAGTTGAAAGAAGGTGAATAAACGCTTCTGAATACATTAGAAAATATCAAAAGAAAAAAAAAATTGTTCCTGCTAATTTTCAAGCGGGTTTTATTTGCGGTTCCTGACCACTCAGTTCAGCAGAAATGCGCAGCAAGCTTATATATCGTCTCTCTCATTCACTCATTCACTCACTCACTCTCTCGCTCTCTCTCTCTCTCTCTCTCACTCTCTCTCGTTTCCTTTTTTTTCTCTCTCCCTCCCTCCCTCTTTCTCTCTTTCTCGGAAAATCAGTGTGTTCATGAGGATTAGACTTAGGGATAGATATTACAGCGATTTAAGCATTCAAAAAGGAAGTAAAAAATGAATGCAGGGTGTATAGGGTTACAAGACTGGGACGCTACACATACTAAACACTATACTATGCTTCAAACATATAATGTGTCAGATGGAACATTATATGAAACATGAACAGGTTGTTTGGGTGGTCTGGTGTTTGAAATTTCGAAGTACAGGAATTTTGTATCAATGATATAGTTGTACCTGTGCATGTGTTGTTCATTAAGTTGAGGGTGACTGCTATTATACATTCAGAGACACAAACATTTGCACTGAACAAGCTAATCTATTCTCTCCATCTGGAGCATAAATGTATACTGCAGATATATGTGAACCCAGGAAGGGACTCATTAAGATGAGGATAATAATTTATCATTCTTTTGACATGGAAACCGATTGCTCTGTGTGTGTGTATTTTTTATACCTGAAGTATTATACACAGTCTCATCGGTTTATATAACAGAGTTCTCTCAATAAACCTGTCTATGTCAAAGTCTCTCTCTCTCTCTCTCTCTCTCTCTCTCTCTCTCTCTCTCTCTCTCTCTCTCTCTCTCTCTCTCCTCTCTCTCTCTCTCTCTCTCTCTCTCTCTCTCTCTCTCTCTCTCTCTCTCTCTCTCTCTCTGCTATTCTCTCTCTCTCTCCTCTCTCTCTCTCTCTCTCTCTCTTTTCTCATAGAGGTGAATATGCACAAGTGAAGTTGATAATGACTGACTGAAAACAATATCATTATCACCCTTTTAATTAACAAATAATTATCGTAAAGCAGTCGTCAAGCACATCTTGGCTTCATAAAAAATGAATATTATATGAATAAAAGTTAAAGAAATAATGAAATAGAATAATTATTTTGAGCAAATATACACGTAGACTGACGAGCGACAACA
>NC_051411.1:32305878-32308378 GCF_015228065.2 Penaeus monodon
ATAAAAATAATGATAAAAGTCATAATGATTATTATAGCGATAATGATAAAAACAATGATAATAATGATAATAATAATCATGCTACTGATAACAATAATGATAATGGTAATGATAATAATTATGATGGCAATAAAAACAATAATAATGATGATTATCATAATGAGGATAATAATTATAATAGTAATAATAATAATGATAATAATAATAGTTATAATAATAATAATAATAATAACAATAACAATAATAAGAATGGTGATGATCATGATATAATCTTGATGATGTCGCCCGTATTAATTATAATAACAGTGATAATAATAAAGATCATCTTAACGCAAATAGTGATGAAATTAATTAAAATCTGTTGCTAATAGCATTCAATTGATTTAGACTAAATGTAAAATGTTAAGATGATCTGCATGATGGAATTATGATTGCAATGGCGATGATGATAATGACAATAATTATAACACCGATAGAATTAAAGAACTAATGATGATGAATTTGATATCATTAAAGTTATCATCATCATCGTCATCCTCATTATCATTGTGGCTATTTCTGACATTGTTATTAGTGTTTTTGTTCTGACTATTATAGTGGTAGTTTATCACCATTATGATAATGACTATAGGAACACTATTAACAATAATGATAACGGAAATGGTTATGACAACGATAGTGATGATTATAGCAATAAAGGGAAGGGTGAGAATGAGGATGAGGTTTACAATAACAATATATGTATATATATATATATATATATATATATATATATATATATATATATATATATAATTTATAGTGGTGTATATATATATATATATATATATATTATTAATTTAGAGAGAGAGAGAGAGAGAGAGAGAGAGAGGGAGAGAGAGAGAGAGAGAGAGAGAGAGAGAGAGAGAGAGAGAGATGAATGGATAGATATATAGGTGGATATACATGCATACAAATACTTATGGTGTGTGTGTGTGTGTGTGTGTGTGTGTGTGTGTGGTGTGTGCGTGGGCGCGCGCGCGCGCGTGTGTGTTAATACGTATAAGTCTCTACTCATGTGTCTGCTTATATCGAGAGAGATCTAATAGATAATAACACCGAAAAAAACATCTTAAATGACAAAAAGAGAAAAAAAATGATAGACGCTTTAGAGACGAAACTTTAGCCAGAAAACACTTAAAAGGTAAGTACAGTCAGCAAAAAAGTGAAAAATTAAAAACGAAGACGAAGAAGCAAGTCATGGCTTTCGGATTGCAGAGACCAGGAAGTAGAGCAGAGGAAGGGAGGAGGAGGAGGAGACGAAGACGAAGGAGGGAAAAGGAAAAAGAATAAGGACCAGTGAATAGCAAAATGGACGGAGAAGAGAGAAAGAGATTTGCAAAGAGACAAAGAAAAGAAAAGATAGAAGGAGACTAAGAAAAAAAGATGCTGGAAAGAATGAGAAGAGAGAGAAAGTAGAAGTAAAGGACAAGTGAAGAGCAAAAGAAGCAAAGAAGAGAGAAACAGACAGAGAAAGAGAAAGATCAGAAAGAGAAAGAGAGAAAGTATTAAAAAGTATTAAAGGACCAGTGAAAAGCAAGAGAAACAAAGAAGAGACGGGGATGAGGAGGCGAGAAAAAATATATATAAAAGCGAGAGAGAAAAGGAATAGTTGCTTTTGATTTAGGGACGCACAAAAATAATAATAATAAATAAATAAATAAAAGAGCGAGCAGGGGGAAAGGGGAGAAAAAGCGAACACAAGAAAATATCAAAATGAGAAATAGGGGAAGTTAACGTTGCTATCCGGATACAGAAAGGGGAAATGGAGAAAAAAAAACCGGGGAAGAGGAGAAACCGAATAAAAAGTAGATAAAAATAGAGTGTAACGCGACGCTCGGTCTTTCATAAAAGACGTAATGTTCATTTCCATAATTTTGAGTAAATTGGTATTATTCTCTTTCTGATTTTGATTGGAAAGGCATTTTTTGTTTGTTTGTTTGTAACTTATTTAGACTAAATGAGCATTTTTTTTATACTTTTACTTTTTGAGAAGATGTTTTTGTAACATAAACGAAAAAGGGTCAACGCTTAAATGTCCCGTACCCCCCCCCCCCTCCAAGAAAAAGAGAGAAAGTCAAAGAATAAAGTAAACGATGGAAGGAAGAGAAAGCAGAAGAAATAACTGACGAAAGAGGAGAGAAAGAAAAAAAAACGATAATACGAGAGAAGGGACAAGGTTAAATAAAAAGAAGAGGTAACGAAGTGAAAAGGAGGGAAGGATGAAAAAAGGAAGAGGGAATGTAAGGAATAATTAGGGTGAAGAGATAGAATAAAATAACTGAGGTATAACGAGATGGAAGAAGTGGAAGGAGTGGTATGCAAATTCTTAATAAACAGTTTAATAAGTGGATTGATTACAGATTTGAGGGTTGGAAGAAAGTGAGAGAGAGAAAAGAGGTTGAAAGAGAGAGAAAGAGAAGAGAAAACAACGAGCGAGCGAGAAAAAAAGGGAGAGACT
>NC_051411.1:32333378-32335878 GCF_015228065.2 Penaeus monodon
CCTCCTGGCAAAAAATTTTTAAAAAAAATTTTCTCTACAATATTTACATAAGAATATAAATCTTGTGTAGTAAATGCCACAAAAAGTTTACAAACTGTTTATTTCAAAATATTGATCTGCATGAAGTTAACTGCATATAAATATCACTCCTAGTTCTTTATGAAAAATCTATATTTTCCCTTTGTCCAAAGGAAACATTCAAACATATTCGCAAAAGAAAACATACAAAACTGTGTCAGATGAAAAACAAGGCCAAATCAATGAAGAGTTAAAAGATTCAACATAATTATTATACAAATGAAATATGTACGCAATTACGAATTCAACACATATTACATAATATAATAGTGAATTCACTGCCAGTACTTCTTTGAATCATATCAATTTTGTTTTCAATATGCACATTGAAATTAATTTTAAATTTAAAAGCTCTCTTTTTGGGTATTAAAAGAAATTTAAACCCATTTAACACTTTAAAATGTGTTATCAAATTTATCATTAATTACAAAAAAACTATCTACAAACTGATTTTTTAAAAAACTGTCTCAGTGTTCTTTCTTCCTGAGTCAATACTGTCTCTTTAAGAGATATCAAGTACCTTAAAATATGCAAGGCTTTATAGTCCTATTCACTGTTGTACACTTACACACTGCACTTTGTTGATCATGAACAATGGTATTATCTCAACTTGTTTCAAGTAGATTCAAAATATCACATATAAACGAAAATATTGTTTTATGTTTATTGGTAAAATTCTCACTATATGGAGATTTTTAAAGACACATGGTCTTATCACTGGACATCACATTTCAGTTGTCAACAGATCACTGACATCTATGGAACCTACAAAATTGAAGGTTTAGTTCTATACAACAAAAAGTATGTATTGTTTTCATACTATTTTTTCAGAGATTTCAATAACATCTTCAGATATGCCTCCATGATGAAATTAATAACAAACAAAATGCCTTTTTTATAAATAAACCTTTGATAATTGCAATCAGCAAACTGCACCACATATAGATATGCCAACTTGAATCACAAATCCACCAATTTTACAAATCCTTAGGCAAAATCTCTCTTCTTGCTTGGGATATGAAGCACATTATTTTTTACTTCTTAATCCTAAATTCTGCATAATTGATGCAAGATTTTGCATTAAAAGAACTTCAGTGTTTTTATGCACTGTTTTGCAGTCATACACAATTTCACAACAAAATTATTAAAGACTTCTTTTTCCATTCTCACATATGGGACAAAAAAATGTTCATCACCTCCATTTTTCAATACTTTGTCCCAATATTGTATTTTTCTGTCAGCTAGAGCTATCTTTCTGTCAATAAGATGGGTTTCTCTTTGTACATTTTTTAGTTGTTCATGAAGTATTCTCAATTGTAATCTACCTTTTTCTTCCTCTAGTTTGGCTGTGACTAGTTGTTTACTGGCTAACTGTCTGTCTTGGTCAAGTAACATGTCTAGTTTTCTTTTTTGTGATGTTCGAACAGATGCTGGCCATGTAGAGCTACAGGAATTACCGGAGCTCGATACTGTTGTTTCTGGCCAGTCCATGGGATTGTTTGCAATACTGGTAACAGCTGTGCTAGGGCATATTGTTGACACAGGAGTCGACACAGCTGTTGTGCCATTATCAAACTGTAGGTTCCTTGTTGCTGTGATGTGCTGCACTCCTGGTATCACTGCATTATTGACATTTGCTTGTTGTACCTGAGGTGGAGGAGGAGGCGGTGGTGGTGGAGCTGGTGCTATTGGGCGGTAGTTACTTCTCTGTGTAACATTTGTTTGTATACCTAATGGTAGTGTGCTCATTGCAAACACTGCTCTTCCGGTGTTTTCCAATTGCTGCTGCTGCTGCTGCTGCTGCTGTTGTTGTTGTTGTTGTTGTTGTTGTTGTTGTTGTTGTTGTTGTTGTTGTTGTTGTTGTTGTTGTTGTTGTTGTTGTTGTTGTTGTTGTTGTTGTTGTTGTTGTTGTTGTGACTGTTGATGATGTACAGTTTGCTGCTGTCCTGGTATCTGTCCATCATCTTCTGGAATAAAATAACTGTATAAGTAATGTCCCCTATTAGACAAATGTTTAATAAAGCAAACAAATGAATAAAACAGTGTACCTGCAAGAAATAAACACAACACAGATTGACTGACGATATATAGGCTTCACATATGTGTATATATTTGTATATATGTGAATGCATATGTACATGAATATATATGTATATGTATATATGTGTGTGGTGTGTGTGGTGTGTGTGTTGGTGTGTTGGGGTGTGTGGTTGTGTGTGTTGTTGTGTGTGGTGTGGGTGGTTGTGTGTGTGTGTGTGTGTGTTGGTGGGGTTTTGTGTGTGTGGTGTGGTTTGTGTGCGTGTGTGTTTTTATATATTTACATGTTTATATATATATAATATATATTATTTTATATATATATATATATTTATATATAATATATATATATAAATATATATATATATATATATATATATATAAT
>NC_051411.1:32340878-32343378 GCF_015228065.2 Penaeus monodon
AGGGACTGGGAGTTTTGAAGTGGACCCGTAGAGTTGACACTACGAGCCTATGGTTAGTGCCACTTCATTATACGTGTGTGTGTGTGTGTGTGTGTGTGTGTGTGTGTGTGTGTGTGTGTGTGTGTGTGTGTGTGTGTGATTGTGTGTGATTGTGTGTGACTCTGTGTGTGTGTGTGTGTGTGTGTGTGTGTGTGTGTGTGTGTTGATGTGTGTGTGTGTGTGTGTGTGTGTGTGTGTGTGTGTGTGTGTGTGTGTGTGTGTGTGTGTGTGTGTGTATGTGTGGGTGTGTGGATATCTATCTATCTATCTATCCATCTATCCATCAATCCATCCATCTATCTATCTATTTATATCTATATCTATATCTATATACCTATCTATATACATACATACATACATACATACATATATATATATATATATATATATATATATATATATATATATATATATATATAATTCCCAGACGCTCACACACATTCGAACACCAATCAGCTGACAGAGATAAATACAGACGTCGTATGTTGACGCCGACATGGGTTTTCGCGTTTCTACAGTAAGAAAAAATCACTTCCATTCAATGTTTTCAGTGTGGCATGTCTCTTAAAAGCTTTAAATCACATGACTATATCTAGAAGTGAACGAAAATTATTTTTGTTCCAAATATTAGTGATTGATAACAGAAAGAGAGGGAGCTATTGTATGACAACCCAGAGTACGCTTTGCTGATAAACGAGTGGCCTTTATCGCCATCAGTTTGATTCATTTGTTTAAAGTTGTTGTTTTCCAGGTCGACAGAAAAGACTAAAGATGTCTAATCCAAAAGTTGTTGTCGTTGGATCGTGTATGACTGATCTTGTAAGGTTAGTATGAAAAGGTAACTTTTGGGAAGTCCTTAACCTGTACCCATAGAGGTATATTACTTGTCCATCATTTTTTTTTAAATTATTATTGTGCGTATGAAGAACACTGTCATTTACCCAAACTCATGAGGTGTAGATAATTCTGCAGAAAAGCTGCATGATCCTAATACATTGAAATTTATTGATGGTTCGCATATTTCATATACTTACTGACATAGTGTATATCTCCTATACTTAGGATTAAAGGTAGTGGAATCACCAAAATTTGCATACGTCATTATTTGGATGATTAGTATAGTCTATTATTATGTTTGTTTTTTCTTTTGATACCTTGCAATTTCCCTGTTATTATTTACAAGTGTCCTGGCTTAGGGCCATATCAGTGGTTTGAGCCAAATATAACTAATTTAGCTTGACAGGAGACATCACATGCAATTTGTTGACTGTAAATTCATCAGAATCAGTGTCAAGTAGCTTTTCTGCCATCAAACTAACAATCATAAGGGATTCATCAATACTAAATATGTTACTTCAGTACCATGCAGCTTTTTTACTACCAAACTGTAATAGTTAGTTTTATCTCCTTCACATGTACCCAGTGCCTACAGCCTGGTTTTGAAGATTATTAAAGATACTTATTACCTTAAAGTAACATTAGTTCCATAACAATACAGACATCTTTAGTCCAGTATTCATCATGACATATAATATTGGTTTTGTTACATTGTCTTATACATCTATTCATATTCTCCCAGCTATACCCCAAGGCTTCCCAAACCGGGTGAGACCATCCATGGACATCAGTTCAGTGTTGGATTTGGTGGCAAAGGGGCTAACCAGTGTATTGCTGCAAGGAGACTTGGTGCATCGACAGCCATGGTGGCAATGGTATGGATTATTTCCAGTTTATTTATTTTATGTTTGTTTTAAGCTTGCTGCTCATGTGTAATGCAATCTGTGGTTTTACATTGGTATAGTAGAATAATTTTATAGTTTTTAAAATATTTTCACTACTCAAGAATCATTTGTATGATATGCAAAGGCACTTTAATTACATATAAACATATGTAGAGTTTGCAAATATATCTTGTTAAAAACAAAACACATTTTGGCTTTAGTCATTGTATATGGTCTTCACATGGTAAAACCTATTTCACAAACTTGGTAATTCAACAGATTGTATTGGAGAAAGAAATGCATAAATCAGTATTCTAACAGGTGGGTGACGACTCCTTCGGCCAAAACTACTTGCAGAATTTCAAAGACAATGGAGTTGATATAACTCATGTTGGAGTGACAAAAGAGGCAGCAACAGGAGTAGCACCCATTGCTGTGGATGATTCAGGTATGATACTTATTAGTATTTTATGGTGAAGTTATAAAGAAAGTTAGCATCTGGATCTAGGTATATCCAATGTAGTACATGCTTAGGGAAAATTACCTTAGATACATTTATTTCTTTATCTATGAAGCCAAGAAGGCATAATGAATGGAAGAAAAATAAATTAATATTTACTAATCTGTAAACAACTCTAATTTGGGAATTGATACAAGTATTTAGTTAACTGAACCAGCAGGTTCCATCTTCATTCATTCACTAATTGGTGAATAGCAGGTTTTGTTTTAAGTCGTGTTTC
>NC_051411.1:32388378-32390878 GCF_015228065.2 Penaeus monodon
AGACAGACAGACAGACAGACAGACAGACAGATAGACAGACAGACAGATAGGCAGGCAGGCAGACAGGCAGACAAAGGGAGATGGATAAACAGACAGACAGGCAGAGAAAGGGGGGGGGGTAGACAGACAGACAGACAGACAGACGGAGCGACAAACAGACGGAGCGACAGACAGACGAGCAGATGATGGAAGAGAAACAGAGTTAGTGCGGCAGACAGAGCAGGAGAAAATCACCCCTATTTGTTATAAGCGCTTGCCTCCCACGAAAACTCCTTGATTATACATATCAAAATGGCCACCAATTGTAGATGGCAGTGATTGCGCGTCTGGTTCAGGGAGTAGGGAGGAGGGAGTCACATCCTAACAGCATCCTTCAAGTATTCCACCGACCTCCCCCTCCCCCTCCCTCACTTTCACTTATGACGAAGCGTACCCTGCGCATGCGTCGACAGGTAGCTGTCTTTGCTTTTCGTTCAGTAGCGCAAGGTCCACTGGTCCTTCGATCGAAAGGTTTTGAAACCCCGAACGAAGAATAAAGGGAAAAGAAAAATAGCGGGAAAGCGTCATACATTGGCGGAAGGTTAGCGCATCTTCACTCTTGCCATCGGGTGAGCGTCGGATTATTGGGTTCCTCATTCCTCCCGTTGGGATATCGCTTCGTCTGTGGAATTTTCTAAAGGGATCTCGTAGATTGTAT
Source organism: Penaeus monodon (assembly GCF_015228065.2). Classification (NCBI taxonomy): domain Eukaryota; kingdom Metazoa; phylum Arthropoda; class Malacostraca; order Decapoda; family Penaeidae; genus Penaeus; species Penaeus monodon. The sequence continues at coordinate 32,389,076 of NC_051411.1, forward strand.
TATGCAAATATGTGAGATCTGACACCGTGTAATTTGTCAAAGTTTATCACTTAAGCGCCTTTCTTCTTTCATCTTCTTGTGCTCCTTTTCCTTCGTTTTTTTTTCGATTCTATTGGTCATCTAATCCAATGTTTTTTTTTTTTTCTCTCTCTCTTCTGTTACTTTATTTCTCTTTCATGAGGTGTGACTACATCAGTATCGAAATATTTCTTTTCTCTTGTGTAATATTCTCGAGGAATGTGAGATGAATTCCAATATTCTTTTGTCTCAGTTTCCCCCCAAAAGTAATATGAAAAACATCCAGTAGCGTCGATTTTTCCAAGAAATATGATCATCTTACAATTTCCTTCTTCCCGCCCGCTCCCTCCCTCGTCCCCGCTTTCATATATATATATATATATATATATATATATATATATATATATATATAGATATAGATATGATATGTGTGTGTGTATGTGTGTGTGTGTGTGTGTGTGTGTGTGTGTGTGTGTGTGTGGTGGGGTGTGTGTGTGTGGTGTGTGCGTGTGTGTTATGTTATTCACTCACATGTGCAAACGTGCGAGCGTATTGGTGTCAGTTTTATCGTACCTTCACCACAAGATCACAATACCCAGCACAGATGCCAAACAATTGGCTAGAGTGAACGCAACCTTCCTTCCAATGGATTACAATACTCTTGTTAGAAAATGAGCCCGAGATGATTCAAATGGGAAGGTCTATAGGTAAGCGGATGGGCAAGGGGGGGGGGTGGAAGGGTGTGAATGGGTAAATAGCTGTGTTGAGCGGGAGGGGGGAGGGTACGTACTAGTACCTGATAGGGAGGGTAGTTGGTCCTTGTTGGGAAGCGGGGTTGGTACCTGATGGGGAGGGGTTGGTACTTGTTGGGGAGGGGGAGTTGGTACCTGATGGGAGGGGGATTGGTACCTGATGGGGAGGGGGTTGGTACTTGTTGGGGAGGGGGGTTAGTGTCTAATGGGGAGGGGTGGGGTTATAGTAGTAGTTGATAGGGGGGTATGAGGGAGGGAGGGAAGGGGGGGAGGAGATGTCTTGCTTTTACTGCAAAGGAAGAAAGAGAGAAAGAATAAATGAGGAATGAGGGAGGGAGGGAGGGAAGAAAAAGAAAAGATTGAATATAAAAGAAACGAATGGTTATCATACGAGTGAATTTTTTTTTTTTCAGTGTATATCGGTCATTCACTCGTATTATCACTCCTAAGAAAATGAAAAATGAAGACAGCAAAATGATAAGAGAGGAAAAGAATAAAAGATAAACCATAGTAAGAGATAGTGATAATGATAATAAAGATGATAAAGCCGAAAATATGAATAAGAATAACAATATATATTATGATAATGGTTATGACAAAAATAAGATAATGATAATAGTAATGACAAGAAATATGGAAATAATTATAGTTGGAGTAACAATGATGATAATAATAACAACACAATAATAATAACCGCGATAATAACATCACCAGAAATAATGACGACCACCCCCCAAAAAAATTATAATGATAATAATAAATAGATAATAATAATAATAATAATAATAATAATAATAATAATAATAATAATGATAATAATAATAATAATAATAATAATAGTAATAAAATAATAATAATAATAATAATAATAATAATAATAATAATAATAATAAATAAATAAACAAAGACACATTAACCCAAAAGACACCCTGGGCCTTCCTTGCATGTCCGGTTACGCCACCTTATCCGGCGTGGAGATTCCTTTCGTCCGGATATGCCGTTAGATGCCGTTGGCTGAGAGTACGTGATGGTG
>NC_051411.1:32395878-32398378 GCF_015228065.2 Penaeus monodon
CTCTACTACCCCCTCACCACCACAAGCGCCCACGGTCGTTGTCAACATCACAGAGCGACCGGAAGCGCAACAAACAAACTAGCAGGACAAGGAAGGTTTCATTACCGTCATCTCCAGAAAAGGAAGAAGAAGAGCACGAGAGGAACGCCAAAACATCCAAACCACTACAAGGCGTAGAACGTCCCCCAGTTAGTGTGTCTATACCTCACTAGTTGTCACCCTAACACAGACGAAGAAATAGAAGACTTCCTTGCCCAAGAATTTGAAAACATATCAAATGCAAAGACATATAAGACAAACATGACGCATCAATATTATTCTAGTTTCACAGTAACTATCAAAGGCAAAGATATACACTCAGAACACAAATTCAGATGTTTTCCCTAAAAATGTAAAAGTATTTTTGAACTAAACCAAGTACAAGGACGACCAGTTTGTTTGACGCCGTCACAGTCAGCAAGACCAAAGGTCCCATCATGCTACTCAATCAAAATAGAACATACCAATGCGCAATCTATTCTTGGTCACTTTGAAGAAATTGAAATGATCACGGAGAGAAATATTGACATCCTTTGCAATAGCGAAACATGGCTTCACGAAGAAATTTCAAGTAATTTCATTAACATTCAAAATTTCAATGGTTATAGATGTGATGCAGTGCGAGGAGGAGTATGCATATACCTAAAGGACACCTTTAAATCAAATAATATAGCTGTATCCCTCCTTCATTATTGATACAACCTGTAGACACCCTCATGCTACAGCTGAATCATTTGACTACCTCGAAGATGTTTTTAGAGAAATGTCAATGAAAAGAAAACCTTTTTTCATCTTGGGCGACTTAAACGATGACCTGAACAAACCAAATGCAAAAGTAGCTGGGATCATTAGGAAAAACAAATTAAAACAGCTCATAAATAAACCTACCAGGATCACAGAACACACCTCATCCGTGCTAGACGTCATACTAACGTTATCCCTGGTCAAATTGCAGACCATGAAATATTAACTATGACAGTAGATATAAAGAGACCCAAGCGACAACCTGTCTTAAAAACTTCCCGTGACCTGACAAATTATGACCCCCAATCACTTTGTCAAAATATTAGTGCCAGCCAGTCGACCCTCTGAGATTCTTACAACAGATGACGTTAACAGACAACTAGACATTCTCTCAAACGTACTCACAAATTTCTAAAAACAAATAGAACTGACACTGCCCTTCATTCTGAGTATATATATATATATATATATATATATATATATATATATATATATATATATATATATATATATATAACAGAAATGTTAAAACATTAATCCTATCAGCAAAAACAATTTATTTTCGAAATAAGTTCAATGACTGTAAACACGACACCAAAGAAACATGGAAAACAGTTAAAGCATTAGCACCAAAAAAAAAAAAAAAAAAAAAAAAGAAAGAAAAAAAAACGAACACGTCCTTAGATTCCTTAAGTAATACAGAACATCTAAACGACTACTTTGCAAATATCGGTAGACTCACCTATGGACAGACATCTGCTTCCTTGGCCCCACAAAACACAACCAGGACAAGGTTCTCAACAAATGCTTTCAGATCACATCCAACAGGAGTGGAAACAACAAACTTAACAATAGTCTTGTTCACTATATTCATAAACGATCTATCAACTATTGCAAACAACTGCCTCTTTTCCAATATGCTGATGACTCTCTGTTTCTTCACGCTTTCCCTGTAAGCAATAATAAATGAATTGATAAGAAATACTCAACAGACTCTTACAGAAGCAAAGATGTATTTTGACAGCAACGGCCTCAAACTAAATCTTGACAAAACTCAATGCATCTTTATAGGCAGTCGGCAAAACATAGCCAAAATCCCTATAATCATAGAATTTGAAAGCTATCAAATTAAACCAAGTATTTCCGTGAAAAAATCTAGGAGTACACATAGACAGATACATGACTTTCGAAACACACATGGACAACATTCACCAAAAAGTAATGGGCACGCTGATATACCTAACTCACATAAAAAACAAAATCCCCACTGAGACGAGAAATTATTGTTGTACAGTCCTTTGCACTCAGCATCATAAACTATTGTTCCAACATATGGGGTTTAACCAACAAAATTCAAAAAAAAAACACACAAAAACTAGAAAACTTTGCCGTTAGAGTGGCAACGTAAATAAACATGACCACATAACCCCACACTTAAAAAAAAGTTAAAACGGTTAAAAATGTCAATTTGGTACATGTAAACTCATTTATAAATTCATAAAGGGCGACTATCCTCATTGGTTAATGTCTCTACAAACATTTGATGACAAAACAGGCATCCGAACCAGACAGATTAACTCTCTGCACGTCAAAAGGTCATACACGGAAACAGGGTCAAGGCAAATGCAAATCCGAGGACCCGAGATCTGGAACAACCTACCACATAATATTAGAAACACCTCCAACCTGATTACTTTCAAAAATAAATTAAATGAGC
>NC_051411.1:32435878-32438378 GCF_015228065.2 Penaeus monodon
GGATGATTATGGCCAAACAAGGGCACATATGAAGTCATAGGTTAACAAGAGGGAACAAGGAAGTGACGTACACACACACGTACATAGACACACACAAGCACACATACACAGACACACACAAGCACACATACACACATATGGACGTACACACAAACACAGACACACATAATACATATGTACAAACACAAGAAGAAGAGGAACAGACAGACAAAAGATGAGATCTAAAGTGAGAGAGAGAGAGAGAGAGAGAGAGAGAGAGAGAGAGAGAGAGAGAGAGAGAGAGAGAGAAAGAGAAAGAAAGAGAAAATTATGTGCATATATATATATATATATATATATATATATATATATATATATATATATGTATATATATATATATATATATATATATATAAATACTGAGAAAAAAAATAAAAATAAAAACAGACAGACACACACACAGAAAAGACAACGAGATACCATAATCAACGCAACTCACCCCCACTTGCTTGTTTATCTCTCTTCGTGTCTTCTTCCAACAGTAAACAGATGATAGCAGCTAAATGCCTCACCTTCGCCACAAACTTTCACTACGGTCGTAACCCCTTCCATTTTTTTTTTAGCATTCGTATCCCTCCAGTGGTATTTCCACGTCGTATTTTCGTTATATTTAAAAATGTATTTCATTTAGTCATTCATCAGTCTGTTTACTTTTATTTTATTTTATTTTTATTTTTATTTATTTATTTATTTATATTTTGCTTTACCTTTCACGGATTTTTTGTTTGTTTGTGATCGATAGAACAGTAGTTTTGATGATCAGGAAATTTTTGTTCTTATATTAGTTGAATAAAATGAGAAATAGAGAAAGAGAGAGAGAGAGAGAAAGAGAGGGGGGATAGAGAGAGAGAGAGAGAGAGAGAGAGAGAGAGAGAGAGAGAGAGAGAGAGAGAGAGAGAGAGAGAGAGAGAGAGAGAGAGAGAGAGAGAGAGAGGGGGAAACGTTTGGAATAGAGAGAAAGAGAGATAGCACAGAAAGAGATACAGACACAACACAAAAAAAAAGTAAGAGAGACAGAGACAAATCAAAGAGAAACAGAGAAAGTAATGAAAGAAAGAACAAATAGCCAATCAAAAAAGCCACTCTTCGATAAACCTTTAATTAAATACTTTTGAAAATAACGAAAATAATGATGATGGAGAGAAGAGTGATGATAATGGTAATGATAAAGTGATTGAAGAAATAATGATAATGATGATAGTGATGATGATAAGGAGAATGATAATAATGATGATGAGGATACTGATGATGATAAGGAGAATAATGATGATGAGGAGGATAATGATGATGATGATGAAAATAATGATGGTGATAAGGACGATGATGATGGTAATGCTGATGATAATAAATATACTGATGATGAGGAGTAGGATAATGATGATGATAATGATGATAAGAATTATAACGATGATGATAATGCTGATAATAATTCGAATAACATTAATTATAATGACAAACATGATAATGATGATGGTAATGGAAATAATAACGATGACAACAAAAATAATGATAATCATAATGATAATCATAATGAGAACATCAGTGATTTCATTGCTTAGTGCTCATCAGTCATGGAAAGCTGATAATAACTATCATTATTATTATTATCATTATTATTATTATTATTATTATTATTATTATTATTATTATTATTTATTATTATATTATTATTATTATTATTATTATTATCATTATTATTATTTTATTATTATTATTATATTATTTACTATTGTTTATTATTATTATTACTATTTATTATCATTATTATCATTATTAATTGTTAGTAGTATAGTAATATATGTATACAGTATATATCATCATCATCATAATTATTATAATATGAATATAATTATCATATATATCATATATATATATCATTATTCGTATTATTATTATTTATATATAATTGCTATTCATAATTATTATATATTATATCATTATATCATTATATATATATCATCATTAATAATGATAATGTAAAAAATATAATATGCATACATATATGATAACATTATATTTGTAATATCAATTATTATCATTATATTATTATTATAATTTATTATTATTATTATATAGTATATATGTAAGTGTATCATTATTATTATTATATGTATTTTTATTTTTTATTTATTCATTTATATTTATTGTTGTTTTGTTTTGTTGTTTGTTTGTTGTGATTTATATTTTTTGTCTTATCAGTGTGTGTTGATGTTTGTGTGTGGTTTCATATATCGTTGTATGTAGTTTGTTGTTGCATTGTTGTGTGATGTTTCGTTTGTGTTTATGTTGTATAACATTAGTATCATCATTATAATCGTCATTATTTTTGTTGTTGTTGTTATTTCTATCATTATCATCTTATTGTCGTGTGTGTGTGTGTGTGTGTGTGTGTGTGTGTGTGTGTGTGTGTGTGTGTGTGTGTTGTGTGTGTGTGTGTGTGTGCGTGTTGTTGTTGTTTTGT
>NC_051411.1:32453378-32456980 GCF_015228065.2 Penaeus monodon
AATGATGATTGATATTTTTAGTAAATTTTAATAGGTATAAAGTGATCTGGTATGAAGTATGATCATAACAATAAGGATAATAGTAATAAAGATAATGATAATGGAAAATACATGATGGCAGTGGCTATGAGAATATGATTATAGCAACATTGATAACAAACCATTCATAGTAATAATAACAATAGATAATCAACGACAATAAACAATAACAAACACAAACAAACCGATAAATAAACACGTAAGCTCAGCACACACGTGTCAGAGGTGTAACATGTCTAACACATGTTCCAAAAAAGAATAACTTGGGCAAAGTTATGCACCAAAGACATGGCCTTTGTGCTCGTCATGTATACATAAATTCAGTGTACGAATGATTTGCATAATTCATAAGGCGTCTTGACTTGACATTCTGACGTGAGGGGTGGGGAGGAAGGTGGGGGAGGAAGGTGGGGATGGGGGAGGAGGGGAAGGAAGTGTTGGAGGGAATAAGGAGGTGGGGAAGAAAGTGAAGAAGGGAATAAAGGAGAGAGGGTTGGTAGGAAGAGGTGATGGGAGAGGAAGGAGGGATAAGGGAGATTAAACAGAAAGGGGAGGTGGGGAGGAAGTGATAAGATGAAGGTGAAAGGTGGGGGAGGAAGAGTAGGTGGGAATAAGGAGGAGGGAAAGGTGGGGAAAAAAGAGAAGAAGAAAATAAAGGAGAGTGGAAGATGGGGAGGAAGAGGGGAGGTGAGGACGAAATATGAGGAAGAAATGGAAGAGAGAAATAAAGGAGAGGGGAAGATGGGGAGGAAGAGAGGAGGGGAAGGAAGAAAGGATAAGATGGGAAGAAGTAGAAGGTGGAGAGTAGATGAACGACAGAGAAGGAGACAAGGAAGATAAAGGAAGGGAAGGGAATAGTGAAAGGTGGGGAAAGGGGGGGGGGGGGAGGAGAACGATAGCTGGAAGGCAGGTAATAGTAGCAGTAGAAAAGAAGGAGAAAGTAAAAAAGAAATAATAATGATAAAAGAGACGACGAAAAAAAATAACGAAAATGACGATATGACAAGATAACTAATAGTCCATAAGAAAGAGGTGATAATGATGAACGGAAGAAAATAAAATAAGAAATGACGAAAAGTTGTGAAAATGGTGAAAAGATTTGTAATTCAAAGGAGAAAGTACTAAGGAATAATGAAGAAGAAGAAGAAGAAGAAACAGAAGAAGAGGAAGAAGGAGAAGGAGAAGAAGAAAAGAAAAAGAAAAGAAAAGAAGAAGAAGAAGAAAGAGAAAAAGAAGAAAAGAAAGAAGAAGAAGAAGAAAAACAAGAGAAAAGAGGAGGAAAAAGAAGAATAAGACGAAAAGAAAGAAAGAAAAGGACAAGAAAGATAAATGTTGATAAAGGTTAGAAAATGTTGATAAATGAAAGAAAAAAATACAACCAAAGAAACAATAAAGACTTATCCAAAGGAAGGAGAATAGAGAGAAAGTGATGAAAGCATAATAAGGAGAATGCGCGTGTGTGTGTTCATTACGTCTGTTTTAAATTCAATATACTTTTATGTGTATACGAGTGAGTGGATTTTGGTATGCGTACAGGTGTGTGTGTTTGGGGGGGGGGAGTGTGTGTGTGTGTTTGTATGTGTGTGTGTGTGTATTTGTGTGTGTGTGTGTGGTGTGTGTGTGTGTGTGTGTGTGTGTGTGTGTGTGTGTGTGTGTGGTGTGCGTGGCTTCTGCGTTGTGTGAGTGTGTGAGTGTGGGTTTGTGTGTTTTCATGCGTGCGTGAGAGTGTGTGCGTATCTGTACCAAAAAAAAATAATAAAATAAAATAAATAAACACTAATACTTTTATGATATCCTTTTCATCACAACACAAAGAAAACTATTTCAACCACAATTCTACCAACTACATTTAACCGCACGTAAGTATTTCTAACGAAAAGAGGTGGGAACAGAAAAAAAAAAAATAGAACCAGGGCCAGCGGCAGGGAGGGAAGAGGGGGAAGGGGGAGGGGGAAAGGGGAGAGAGAAGAGAGGAGAAGAAGGGGGAGTGAGTGAATGAAGAGAGAGAGTGAGAGAAAGAGAGAGAGAGAGAGAGAGGAGAGGAGGAAGGAGGTGGGTTAGAGAGAGAGAGAGAGAGAAGAGAGGAGAGAGAGAGAGAGAAGAGAGAGAGAGAGAGAGAGAGAGAGAGAGAGAGAGAGAGAGAGGAAAGATTATTAAGATTATGTCACTCGAAGGGAGAGGAATGAAAACGAAAGTCTTTAGAGCTTTTAGTAATCCGGGATTTTTTTTTTTATTTCGCTTCTTTTTCTTTGAGTTAAATGATTTGAAGGGAAAATTTTCGGTGCTGAAGAAGAGAAGTGGCAAGGATTGAAAAAGAGGGGGGGAGGGAGGGAGGGAAGAGGGGAAGGATGGAGGGAGGGAGGGAGGGAGGGAGGGAGGAGGGGGGAGGGATGGATGGATGGATGGATGGAGGGAGGGAGGAGGGAGGGAGGGGAGGGAGGGAGGGAGGGAGGGAGGGAGGGAGGGAGGGAAGGGGAGGGAAGGATGGATGATGGATGGAATGGATGGATGGGGGGATGGATGGATGGAGGGGGGAGGGGGGGGAGGAAAGGAGGGAGGGAGGGAGGGTGGGAGGGAGGAAGGGAGGGAGGGAGGAAAGGAAGGAGACTGAGTGAGTGAACTGAAACTCAACACGAATTGAACCCAACGTGAAGTAAACCTAAATACGAACTCACCCCCGCCACATATTGAACCCCACGACGAATTGAACCCCAACACGAACCCCGGTTACGAATTGAACTCCAAAAAGAACCCCGCCACAAACTGAACCCCAAAAACGAACCCACCACGAACTGAACCCCCCAAAACGAACCCCGCCACCAAAATTTAACCCAACACTTTCAGGCGATAAGATTCATTCCACGCAAAGTTCTGGTCATTTAATCTCCTAACTTTCAGTGATGCGAAAGTGCTGAGGATTTTTTTTCTTCTTTTCTACGTTTTTTTTTATTATTATTTTTATTTTGTTATTATTTTCCTCAAAGCGGTTTATATATGTAGAGATCCGGAAAGATATTTTCTGTAAATCTGAAGAAAAGGATATGAAATACTTTTAAAATATGTTACATTTTACAGATTTTTTTTATAACAAAATCAATTAATAAACTTTTTTTTAAAGTTAATTAATACAGAAAAACGAAGGAAACTGATGAACAGTTTGTAAAATATCTCAAGTATTGATTTTTTTTTTTTTTTTTTTTTTTGCATTAACTGATAGAGAAACTTAGCGCCTACAATAGAGTCATTAAACCTCCTATTATGAATGACGCAAATCATTACCTCGCCGATTGTTATTCGTTAATCATCCCTTTCTCCCCCCCCCCCTCCTCCCCTCCGTTTTTACCCCCCCCTCCTCCTCCCCCCCGTTCTTACCCCCCTCCCCCTCCCCCCTCTCAAAATTCTCCCTGTCCGCCTATCTGCTCCTCCCTCGCCTATCTTATCCACTTATTGCTCTTCTCCCCTTCCATTTTCTCTTTGTTTAACCTTTCTTTTTATTTCTTCTGATCATACCTTCTCTTTTTTTCTTCTTTCCCATTTCTTGTTTCTATTCCTTTTCCTTCCTT
>NC_051411.1:32457080-32459580 GCF_015228065.2 Penaeus monodon
AGCCTCGGAATTCCTGAGCTCAAATGGCCAGCATCTGTTCAACTCACAAAAAAGAAACTAGACATGTTACTGACCAACAGACATTACCCATAAACAACTAGTCACAGCCAAACTAGAGGAAGAAAAAGGTAGATTACAATTGAGAATACTTCATGAACAATTAAAAAATGTACAAAGAGAAACCCATCTTATTGACAGAAAGATAGCTCTAGCTGACAGAAAAATACAATATTGGGACAAAGTATTGAAAAATGGAGGTGATGAACATTTTTTGTCCCATATGTGAGAATGGAAAAAGAAGTCTTTAATAATTTTGTTGTGAAATTGTGTATGACTGCAAAACAGTGCATAAAAACACTGAAGTTCTTTTAATGCAAAATCTTGCATCAATTATGCAGAATTTAGGATTAAGAAGTAAAAAATAATGTGCTTCATATCCCAAGCAAGAAGAGAGATTTTGCCTAAGGATTTGTAAAATTGGTGGATTTATGATTCAAGTTGGCATATCTATATGTGGTGCAGTTTGCTGATTGCAATTAACAAAGGTTTATTTATAAAAAAGGCATTTTGTTTGTTATTAATTTCATCATGGAGGCATATCTGAAGATGTTATTGAAATCTCTGAAAAAATAGTATGAAAACAATACATACTTTTTGTTGTATAGAACTAAACCTTCAATTTTGTAGGTTCCATAGATGTCAGTGATCTGTTGACAACTGAAATGTGATGTCCAGTGATAAGACCATGTGTCTTTAAAAATCTCCATATAGTGAGAATTTTACCAATAAACATAAAACAATATTTTCGTTTATATGTGATATTTTGAATCTACTTGAAACAAGTTGAGATAATACCATTGTTCATGATCAACAAAGTGCAGTGTGTAAGTGTACAACAGTGAATAGGACTATAAAGCCTTGCATATTTTAAGGTACTTGATATCTCTTAAAGAGACAGTATTGACTCAGGAAGAATGAAACCACTGAGACAGTTTTAAATAATCAGTTTGTAGATAGTTTTTTGTAATATAAATGATAAATTTGAGTAACACATTTTAAAGTGTTAAATGTTTAATTACTTTTAATACAAGAAGAGAGCTTTAATTAAAGTTAATTTCAATGTGCATATTGAAAGCAAAATTGATATGATTCAAAGAAGTACTGGCAGTGAATTCACTATTATATATATTATGTAATATGTGTTGAATTCGTAATTGCGTACATATTTCATTTGTATAATAATTATGTTGAATCTTTTAACTCTTCATTGATTTGGCCTTGTTTTTCATCTGACACAGTTTTGTATGTTTTCTTTTGCGAATAATGTTTGAATGTTTCCTTTGGACAAGGAATATATAGATTTTTCATAAAGAACTAGGAGTGATATTTATATGCAGTTAACTTCATGCAGATCAATATTTTGAAATAAACATTTTGCAAACTTTTTGTGCATTTACTACACAAGATTTCATATTCTTATGTAAATATTGTACAGAATAATTTATTTAATATCTTTGCCAGGAGGCAATAACAGTATTGTGAATGAAAAGGAACACTTCAAAATACAGTTTTCATGGTCAGCCAGAAAACAGTAGCTTTTGTATGAAGTGCTCTCTATGTTTAAAAAGTTTATTTAAATGTATTTAATGTATTTAAATACAGTATGTGAGTAGTTCAGTAGGGTATGCAGAACTTCATAAATGTCTAAAAATTTACTCTTCTAAGCTTGTCAGCAGAGAAGAAGCATACCAGTACATCAGCCAAGTTCAAAATTTGAGGAAGGCACAAATTTAGTTTTTTATGGAAAAAAAAAAAAAAAAAAAAAAAAAAAAAAAAAAAAAAAAAACATACAAAATACTTGAGTATCTAAAGTGTAAGACAGCCATACCAATGGAGGGTTATAGGATTCAAAGTATTCTTTGTGTTGCATCATTCTGTAATAGTAATGATGTCAGGCTTGTACAAGGAAATTTCTTTTTAAATATGCAACATTATGAGTGTATGTACAGCAAAGCTTGTATTTTCAGTTTATGGTATATACAGATTTTTTTTAAGACAAATATTTATTGAAAAAACAGAAATATTGAACAGTAGTTTTATTCCCCACTGAAAACCTACATGAATAAGAACACTAAGTAGTATATATTTCTTTAATATATTACATATAAATAAAAAAAGGACTTTCATAGCATCACAACTAAGAAAATTTCATATATTTGATAGTCTGATCGGTTTGTCATTGTTTTAATAAGTGAGGCAGCATTTCAATGCTGCATAAGCATTCATATTGTGTGAGAGACTCATTAATATAGTGATCATCATTTTTTGTTGTATGAACAGTACGTGATTTGGGGAGAAATAATGCCAATAATTTTTTTATTTATTTATCTATTGATATAATGACTTCGTTCCCACTTAGGAGCTGGCGACCTAGGCCCAATGTACCCCTGCCTTGACCTCAGCCCTTGCCTCAATAAATTTTGCATGGTCTTTTCTTGTA
>NC_051411.1:32465278-32467778 GCF_015228065.2 Penaeus monodon
TTTTACTCCTTCTCTTTCTTTTATTTTCTCTCTGATCATATCCCTTCTCTTTTTTTCTTTTCTTTTCCTATTTCTTGTTTCTATTCCTCTCTTCTTCTTCTTCTTCTTCTCCGTTTCCTTTTTTCCTTTCCCTTCCTATCTCTTGTTCTATCCCTATCTCCTTCTCCTCCTCCTTTTTTCCCCTCCCCCCTTCCCATCTCTTCTTTCTATCCCTCTCTCCTCCTTCTTCTCTCACTTCCTTCCCAATCATTCGTCTCTTTCCTCTTCTCTCATTCTCCACGCCCTCCCCTCTATCCACCGTTTATCCGCCTCCTCTTCTTCCTCTCTCCCGCCCTTCTCGCCCCCCCCCCCTCCCCCTCCCCCTCTGAAGGCGTTGCTCCAGATCTGTCATTTATGCTTAACAAAGAGCGAAAAGAAAGAAAGAGAGGGAGGGAGGAAGGGAGGGAGGAGAGAATGAGGGGAGAATGTGGAGAGAAGCATATATATATATATATATATATTATATATATATATATATATATATATATATATATATATAGAGAGAGAGAGAGAGAGCGAGAGAGAGAGGGAGAAGGGGGGATGGAGAAGAGAGAATGGAGAGAGAGAGAGAGAGAGAGAGAGAGAGAGAGAGAGAGAGAGAGAGAGAGAGAGAGAGAGAGAGGGAGGGAGGGAGGGAGGGAGAGAGCGAGAGAGAGCGAGAGAGAGAGAGAGAGAGAGAGAGAGAGAGAGAGAGAGAGAGAGAGAGAGAGAGAGAGAGAGAGAGAGAGAGAGAGAGAGAGAGAGAGCGGCGAGGGGGGGGGGGGGTTAAAATCCTCCGACTCACACATCCGTAAGCACAACAGAAGACCTTTTTCATGCTGTTCCATCTTTCTCTCCCTCGTCTCCTCCTTCCCGCTTTCTCTTCTTCTTCATCATTCCCTTGTTCTTCCCTTCCGTAATTGTGATTTTCACTACTCCTCTTCTTCCTTATCCCCCTTTTCCGTTTCTCTTCTTCTTTCTCCAGTCTTGCCTCTCTTCCCCTTTTCGCAACGCTCCTCCCATCCGCTAATTTCTTTTTTTCCGGTAATTCTCTCTTTTATTATTATTATCATTTCTAATTTCTTCTTTCTTGTTGTTATTGTTGTTGTCGTTTTTCTTTTGTTCTCTCCTCTTCCTTTTCTTCTTCTTGTTTCTTTCTTTCTTACTATTCTTTTTCTCTTCTTTTCTTCTTACTTTTCTTAATTCTTTCTTTCTTCTTATTCTTTATCTTCTTTTTCTCTTTTATCCTTCTTCTCCTCCTCCCCCTCTCTTTCCTCTCTTCCTTTTCTTCTTTTTCCTCTAGTTCGTTTTTCCTTTTATCTTCTGTTTGCTTGGTTTTCATCTCGAAGTAAATTGAGGGCGTGGCCTATTTTGTGTCATTTGCATATTTCTTATTATGCATGAATCTTTTTGTTGCTGTTGCTACTTCTTCTATGGGCCTAAGTGTCTTTTTTTGTGCGTGCGTGCGTGTATGTGTGTGTGTGTGTGTGTGTGTATATGTGTGTGTGTGTGTGTGTGTGTGTGTGTGTGTGTGTGTGTGTGTGTTGTGTGTGTTATTGTTTGTTTTTGCGCGCGCGCGCGGGTGTGTGTGTGTGTGTGTGTGTGTGTGTGTGTGTGTGTGTGTGTGCGTGCGTGTGTGTCTGCTTTATGTGTGTGTGTTTATCTTTTCTCACAAGTGCATATATGTATGTAAACTTGGGCATATACTTATACTATCAGTCTCATCAAACAAAAGCAAGTAAGCAAGCAAACAAACAAAGCAAACGGAACAAACCGCGAAGAAGCCTCAGGTCAACAGTGTAGCAACAGCAATTTACTTGTGATTTGCAACACTGCAACTTCGAGTTCTGTTGTCGTCATTATTATTAAAAGTAGATGTTATCCCTAACATTATGTAGTCGATGTCGTTGTTGTAAATAACATTTTCATTAACAACAACATGATAACAACGGAAATAATAATCATGATGATTTCGATAATATTACTAATGATAAAAATGATGAAAATTATATAATGAGAATTATAGTAGTGACGGGAACATTGGTAATAATAACAATGATAATGATTAATGGTAATTGCAAACAAAAAATACAGATTATTAATGGCAATGATGATGACGGTAATAATGATGAAAATACACACGACTATATCAGTGATAAAATAATAATAATAATAATAATAATAATAATAATAATGATAATAATAATAACAATAACAATTGTTATAATAATAATGAAAATCAAGTTAATAACAATGGTACCCTACTTGATAAGTGACATACAACATATTACACAACACGCCAGGTCCACATTAACCAAATTCCCTTGTTGCATGGACTACCATCGAGTTGCATAGACTAACGTGACAACATCTCTTGTAACACCCCCCCCCCTCCTCCTTACACATAAACAAAATTACCACAAGTTAATATCCCACAAAGTGATAAGCAGTCGTTTTAGCGAACTGGTGGATTCTTGCTAGT
>NC_051411.1:32477778-32480278 GCF_015228065.2 Penaeus monodon
TGAGTTGAGGTTGTGTTGCAGGTCGGCCTTGAGCTCCTTTTTTTTTTTTTTTTAATCTATGTATTTGCATTTATTTATTTTGTTTGTTTATTTATCTATTGTTATTTATTTATCTATTTATTTTATCTTATTACTATTACTATTTATTTTATTTATTTTTTTGTTTTTTTTTCTATTTATTTTTTTTTTTTTTTTTTTTTTTTTTTGCGTGGGCTGAGAGATGCGAGGGCGAGGCCGAGGAAAAGCGAATGGTTTTGCGTGTCGTCTTCGGTTTTCGTGTGGATTCCTGACGTTGCTGAGGCTGGTAGTATTGTTGCTGTTGCTATTTTTCTCTCTCCCTTTCTCTCTTTTTTTCATTCATTTTTCCTCGATTTCGCGACTGCTGAGTTCTAAGAATGATTTTATTCAAGCTATTACGCGAGAAAATGCATCCCCGTTATTCCATAATTTCGCCATCATGTAAAAAAGTCTATATTCTTACGCTTCCACACGTTCCATGCCACCTTGTTCTTCCCTCTCTATCATACTTACCAATTCTTCCCTTCTTACCGAGTATCGTGACCGAGTATATGTGAATAAAGACAAACCGCAAATAACATTCAATGTCGATGTGTTCCAGGAAACCGATACAAAATGAGGCGCAATCATGTTTCATTTATAATTTGTCTGTCGCCGAATCTCTCCCGAAGGTCGACTACCTTTTCATTCGTCCTTCAGTACATTTCGGAAGCACATGGGTAACGGAATTACAATCCACTTACATATATACGGACGTCTACAGCATCAAAAACGGTGTGAAATAAGAGGTGATGAGGTGTTTATAAATAGCTCTAATTGGATGGCCGCGTCACTAAATACCGTTTGATAACTGTAACACCCGCAGGAACGGTAATTTGTGGAAACCTAAAGACCGCATATTACGAGACGAGTAATTGGCTATTCCACTGGTTTGGAATTAGTTATTACACTAGGTCGGAAATGGCTATTCCACTGCTTTGAAACTGGCGATTCTTCTAGTTTGAAATTGCTTATTCCACTAGTTTGAAATTGCTTATTCCACTAGTTTGAAATTGACAATTCCACTGCTTTGAAACTGGCCATTCCACTAATTTGAAGTTGGCCATTCCAAAAGTGTGAAATTGGCTATTCTACTTGTTCGAAATTGGATATTCCACTAGTTCGATATTGACTATTTCACGAGTCTGAAATTGGTTATTCCACCAACTCGAAATTGGCTATTCCACTAGTTTGAAATTGGCTATTCCACTAGTATAAAATTGACTATACCACAAGTTTGAGCAGAATCCCCGGTATTTTATACAAATTCATTCCTCTCCCTCCCCCCTCCCGTTGTTCCGAAGCCGTTTTTCTGTCTATTCCAACCCACGTTTCGAAACAGCTGACGAGTTCGGTCATCGCCACCGCGGGATAAAAGTCATTTCATAAACATCGCCTTAAGTTACGAGAGTATTTGAAATCTGAATACATTTGAGGTAATTTCTTGTTTACATTACCGTTTCTCGTGGATTCAGAAATTGTGTTTCTGTTGTCTGATTAACATCGTTATTATTATGACAATTACTATTACATCACCATTGATATTATAGTCATTGGATATCATTATTATTATTGGTATTACTATTATCATTATTATTAACTATTGTTATGATAATGACAGTGGTTATTATTATTACTGTTAAGATTACAACTACTGTTTTTGTTACTATTATTATTATCATCGTTATTACTATTATTATTATTATTATTATTATTATTATTATTTGTTGTTGTTTATCATCATCAGCAGCAGGAGCGCTTGCATCATTATTATCATTGCTATTCTTATTATCATTATTATCATTAGTGTTTTATCACCATCATCACCATCACCATTATCATAGTTATTAGCAGTATTACTACTGTTATCATTATCATTATTATTTATACTTTTTTGTTATCATTATTATCATTATCCTTATTATCATTATTATCAGTTTTATTTTTACAACTATTGTTACCATTATCATTATCATTACTGTAATTATCATTGCTTATCATTATTGATAATTATCAATGCCATTTTAGTATAATTATTGTAAACATTATTTTTTTTTCTTTTATAATTATTATGATAATAATGATAAAAATAGTAACAATGCTAATTTTGGTAATGATAGTTGCTAATAATTATAAAAATAAAACAATAGCAAAATAATAATGATGTCAATATAATTGATGAAGCAACCGCGATAACAATCTAATTATGATTATCGTTCTTTTCACTTATTATTTTTATTATCATTGTTATTATTATTACCGTTACCTTTATTGTCATTGTTATTTTATTACCGTTACCTTTATTGTCATTGTTATTATTTTTTAACATTATTATAATTTTATTATTATTATTATTATTATTATTATTATTATTATTATTATTATTATTATCATTGTTATCATTATTATTATTCTCATCATTATTAGTTCTTATTATGACAAT
>NC_051411.1:32535278-32537778 GCF_015228065.2 Penaeus monodon
ATTCAAATGACTATATTTAAAAGAAATTTAATGGACAACAAACTAAGAAACCTACAAATCCACCTTCAGGAAAAAAGCAACAACACCGAAAGTAAAAAAAAGAAAAAGAAAATGAAAAAATATTACCATACCGACCCCCTTCCATCTTTAGTGAGCATGAGCAGCCATCTCGGAAGCCTGCACCTTCAGATCCTCCCACTCCCTCAGCGCCTTGCCCATGTAGTTCCAGATGAAGGTCGTCACTTCACGGTTCATGTGGATCTGGGAGGGATCAGAGTGCAGGGAGGACGTGTATTTAATACATGGGTGAGTTTAGATTGCATGGGAAGTATGTGCGAATACGTGGTTTGAAGAAGGAGCTGTGTCAAAGAGCTGTGCATCAATATGTGGGGGGTATTAGTGTATTGGGTACTGATTATTCGAATTATAATGCATTACAAATGCATATATTTTTATGCTAGGAATGTCATCTTTGATATAATAGGAAAATCTTCATGACATCCCATGAAGATTACTTAAATGAGAGAGATGATAAAAGAAAAAATTACATTGCGTTGTAAATATCTGCAAAATATACTGCAAAAATTAGGATATGCAGATATGATACAGATAAATGCTTTTGAGATCAGATATCAATTTAAGTAAAACTTGTTTATTCTGTACATCTATTCCATTTTGTGAAATTTTCTCCTTTGTTGAAAGTCCGTTGGTTACGAGATTATTTCAGAAAGGCACTGTAAGGACTGAAGGCAATAATCTCTTCATCTGCTATTCATTGTTCACACTTCTATTCAATTTTATTATTATTATTTTTATCATTATCCTTATCATTATTATTATCATGTTCAGCTCATCTTACCTGATAAGCTTGGCAGTGGTCGTCACAGTTATGAGTTCCTTGCAGTTGCTTGCAGACATCTGTGATTCCGGCTACATCATCTTGAACCTTCGGGATACAATGGTTGATATTTACTCCCACTTAAATTATTCAAGGTTTATTATATTTTTTAAATGCCAGTTATATAACTATCATAACATTTATCCTTCATTTTTATTATCATCATGACTAATACAAATATCGTATGACAGAAAGTATAACAAGATTCGACAACAGAATCGAAAAATAGCGTGGAGAGCAATTGAAAAAATACAGAACATCAAAAATACAAGATGCAATTTAGGGACTAAGTGCTGATATTCTCAGGAAATGAATATGCACCCCGAACTTATTCAGTTTTGTATTGTATGGAAAGATGGGTGAAAGGTGAAATAGATTCATTCACTGAATAAAATATAGTTTAAATACGAGAGAGAGAAAGAGAAAGAGCAAGAGAGGGCGAGGAGAGAGAGAGAGAGAGAGAGAGAGAGAGAGAGAGAGAGAGAGAGAGAGAGAGAGAGAGAGAGAGAGAGAGAGAGAGAGAGAGAGAGAGAGAGAGAGAGAGAGAGAGAGAGAAAGGGGAAAGAGAGAGAGAGAAACAGAGACAGAAACAGAGAGAGGGCAAGAGGAAAGCTAGGAGAAAGTGAAAGGGAAAGTGAAATGCTAAGACGTAAAAGGAGAAAATCAAACACAGAATGCGATGATACTCACCGTCCAGCTGTCGTATTTCCCACTCTGCTCAAAAGTGCAAGTCATCTGTGGAAACGAGAGAAGGGTATATCGCTAAACTCTTTAATGTGTCGATTGCAGTGCGATGAGAGAGTTATAATATTTTTACTCTTGTTCACTGATTGAAATATTCATTTTGAAACTTCATCTAGCTTCCAAACAAAGTTGTGATATGCATATATACATTCAAATATATTGTATATAATGACCACTTATTCATGTGAAATCTATTTGTCCGTCTTATTTTTTTAATTGTAACTATCTGCCGTGGAGGCATTGTGTATCTATATACAAACAAAGGAAAACTACTTCGCTTATTACTTTATAGTATTTCAATGAATATCCAAGCCTTTATATCATTGATAAAGTATAATTAAGTATGAATTCCCTTATATAAGTGTTTATGCTTAAATTATACGAGTTTTCTTTGTTAGCGACGAATGCCATTTTCTATGAAGGTACAAGTTTTGAAGGTGGTCTGCTATATAATATTTCATTATCAACACTTTCAGAGAATATACCGAGGGATTAGAATATTTCAAAAGCGTTTAAAAAAATATAATGAGGGGCATTTCTAGAAATTCTCGCAAGCGGTAATTCAATTCCCTGGGAGGTCTCAATATTTTGATAATAATATTAATGGTAATGATGATAATGATAATATAATGAAGATGATGATGTTGATAATGATGAAGATGATGATGATGATGATGATGATGATGATGATGATGATGATGATGATGATGATGATGATGATGATATTAATAATGATAATACTGATACTAATACTAATACTAATACTAATACTAATATTAATACTAATACTAAGACTAATACTAATAATAACACTAACAAAAAAATGATAATCATAATAATGATGATAATTGAAGTTTA
>NC_051411.1:32545278-32552778 GCF_015228065.2 Penaeus monodon
TTGGGGAAAGGGGAGAGGGGGAGGCGGGTGGTGTGGGGGAGAGGGAGGGGGAAGAGTGAGCATGATGGAAATTTAATGTTTGTTTGTTCCTTTAGTTTTTTTATTGTTATTTATTTAATATTTATTTATTTATTTATCTATATATTTTTAATGTATATCTATCTATCTAACAGATTATCTGTTATCATTTTTTTTCTTATCTGAATCCGTGTTTATCATTCTATTTACTCATCTATCTGCCAGTCTGTCTATCTGTCATTCTGTCTGTCTACCTATCTATCTAACTGACTATCTATTTATCAGTCTATCTATTTATCAGTCTATTTACCTCAAAAATAGGTTAGATAGACAGAAAGCTAAAGATACGTAATAATTTAGTAAACGGATAAATCAGTAAATAATGAATAAAAATATTAATTAAAAACTCGACAGATAGATAAGTGAAATACTACAATAAATTATCATAAATATACAAAATAAGATATATACGAACGATATTTCAGTCGAGTACAAAACACGCCCTCACGCCCACACGCCCACACGCCCACACGCCCACTCGCCCTCACGCCCACTCACTTACTCACCTACTCACCCACACGGCCTCACGCCCTCACACCCACACGCCCTCACACCTACTCACCCACACGCCCACACATCCAAACACACACACACTCCACCCACACGCTCACTCACCTACTCACCAACACGCCCACACACCCACACGCCCTCACGCCCTCACGCCCACTCACCAACACGCCCACACGCTTACTCACCTACATCTTCACACGCCCTCACGCCCACACGCCCTCACGCCCACTCACCGTGAACGTATCGTAGCACTCGACGCCAATCCACTCCCAGCTGGTACACGAGCCGCCCGCGTAGTCCTTCTGGCACGTGACCTTCTCCATCCTCCAGTTTCCCGAGGTCGACCTTGAGGCTCTTCCCGTAGGCGATGTAGTGGTCCAGTTCCTCGTCAAGGTCGACCCACCAGCGCGAGGGGGGGAGGTCGGGGAAGCTGTAGGTCTCGGCTGCGTCCTGGTGGGTGGGTTAAGGGTGCGTTGGGGGGGGGTCGAGGGTGGGTTTGGAGGTTCGAGGGTGGGTTTGAGGGTTCGAGGGTGGGTTAGGAGGTTCGAGGGTGTGTTGGGGGAGGTTCGAGGGTGGGTTGGGGGTTCGAGGGTGGGTTGGGGGTTCGAGGGTGGGTTGTGGAATCAAGGGGAAAGGATAGTGGAGGTTCGAGGGTGGGTTGGGGGGTTGAGGGTGGGTTGGGATGTGCGTAGATGGGGGAGGGAGAGGGAAAAGAGGGGGAGAGAGGGAGAGGGAAGAGAAGGGGAGGGTAGTAGAGGGGGTGAAAGAATGGGAAAGGATAAGAGTAGAAGGAGGAAGAAAGAAGAGGGGAATAGACAAAAAAAGACGGGGTGAAAGGCGAAAAAGGGGAAGGAAAGGAAAGAATCAGAGACGGAAAGGATAGGAAGGATAATGAACTGGGAAGAGAGGAGAGGGAGAAGAAAATGAAAAGAGTAAATGAGGAGAAATGAGTAAGAGCGAAGAAGAGTGATGAGAGAGTGAGAGAACAAGGAGAGGGAGAAAAAGAAAATGAGAAGGATAGGAAAAGGGAAATGCATAAGATAAAAAGGGTGATTGGGATAGATGATGAGAAAGGAAGTGAAAAAGGAAAGAAAAGGGAGGCATAGCGAGAACAGAGGAGACAGACAGACAGACAAGGAAGAGGAAAGGGAGGTGGTAAAGCGGGAGAAGGAAAGGGAGAAGGATAGGGAAGAGGGAACAGGAAAAAAAAATTGGATTATGGAAAACCGATGCGAAGAGGAAGGGAGAAGAAAATAAAATACATGAAACCGAAGATGGGGATATAGAGAAGGGGGAGATAATCAGAGAGATTAGACCGAAAGGAGGGGAGGAGGAAGAGATGCAGGAGGAGGAAGGAAAAGAGAAAGAGGAGAAAGAGTGGATGAGAGAAGAGGGAGGAAGAGGAAGAGAGAGGATGGATAGAGCGATAAAAGGAAAAGAAGGAGGAGGAGGAGGAGGAAGGATGGGAAGGATAAAGGAAAAAGGGGTAGAGAAGGATATATTTAAAAATTGATTTCGAAAATAAAAACGAGAAAGTCGTAGAAGAGAGAGAGAGAGAGAGAGAGAGGAGGGGGAGAGAAGGAGAGAGAGAGAGAGGAGAGAGGAGAGAAAAAAGAGAGGAGAGAGAGAGAGAGAGAGAGAGAGAGAGAGAGGAGAGAGAGAGAGGTGAGGGGAGGAGAGAGAGGAGAGAGAGAGAGAGAGGGGAGAGAGAGGGGAGAGAGAGAGGACGAGGGGAGGAGAGAAGAGATGAGAGGGGAGAGAGGAGAGAGAGAGGGGAGAGAGAAGGAGAGAGAGAGGAGAGAGAAGAGAGAGAGAGAGAGAGAGAGAGAGAGGAGAGAGAGAGAGAGAGAGAGAGAGAGGAGAGAGAGAGAGAGAGAGAGGAGAGAGAGAGAGAGAGGAGAGAGGAGAGAGAGAGAGAGAGAGAGGAGAGAGAGAGAGGAGAGAGAGAGAAAGAGGAGAGAGAGAGTCTGGACTCGTTGGACCGGGAGTTACGTGCTAGCTACCGACGCAGGTAGGTCAGCCCTCGCCTCTCTCGGAGGAGATTCGGTCAAGCGACCCGACGGGTAGGTCAGCTCCGCCTCTCCTGGCAGCTGACCGGGCCTCCACGCGGCGGCTTTTGAGACCTTAGACAAAGTCGTAGCGTCGTCTAGGGTGTCACCCTTAAGGTGTTTTGGTCCTAGTCAGCCACTGTAATAGAGTACGCAAGCCTTTACAGAGAGAGGAGAGAGAGAGAGAGAGGGGAGAAAGAAGGAGAGAGAGAGAGAGAGAGAGAGAGAGAGAGAGAGAGAGAGAGAGAGAGAGAGAGAGAGAGAGAGAGAGAGAGAGAGAGAGAGAAATGGAAAATGAAGAGAATAAAAAGAAGAGAATGAAGGAAACGCAAGGAAAGAGAAAGACAAAATAAAAATAAAACGAAAGAAAAACAAGAAAAAAAAAGAAAGACAAAGAAAAAGAGCGAAAAGGAAAAAAACAAAACAAAACAAATAAACAAAAAAGGAAGAAAAAGCATAAGAATTAAAAAAGAACAAGAAAAAAGAGTTAATTCAGACGAAAGGAGAGAAAGAAAGAGCGAGGCCCAGTAATCCCCGGATTAATATCCCGGATTAAATACTCGGGAACGGAAAATCCTCCCTTTAGAGATTTCGTTATAAAAATACGCGGGTGTTTCAAGTCTTTTCATTTTACTAGTATTTTTAATACCTTTTTTTGGTTATTATCTGTAACGTAAGCTTTTATTTGGAATCATCATTGTTATGATGATGATCATGATAAAGACATAATGGTAAAGATAAAGACTCATAAGCCATTAATATCTAACATAATATATATATATATATATATATATATATATATATATATATATATATATATATATATATATGTTTTTTTTTTTTTTTCTTTTTTTTTTTTTTTTTTTTTTTTCTTTTTTCACCACAATATATCCCTCTTTATAACTCTATCCAACCCGTATCCCAAAGCTCCCCCAACCAACCCCTTTCTTCGACCCCATTTCCCCCTACTTTCAGTCCCTACCTTCAGCGTCCCTCCCATCACCCTTCCTCTCTCATCTATCCCTTCCCCAACTCCTCTCTCCTCTCCTGCCTCCACTATCCTTTCCTCCCCTCTTCATCCTCTACTCTCCTTTCTATCTCTTCTCTTCCTCTCTTCATCCTCTGCTCCCCTCTCCATCTCTCCCCTTTCCCTCGATACCCTAACTCTTCTCCTACCCACACCCCTCCCCACCCCTCTCTATCCCTTCCTTCCCTTCCGCTCTCCATCCTTCTCCAACACCTCCTCCCCACCTCTGTCCACCATCCTCTCTCCATCCCTCCCCCTTCCTTCTCCTCTACCCACCTCTCCATCCCTCTCCACCTCTCCCTACCCCTACCCCACCTCTCTCCATCTCTCCCCTAAACCATCCCCTCCTCCATTCCCTTCTCCATTCCTCCCCACCCAACCCCCTCATCATCCCTCCCCACCCCCTCTCCACCCCTCCCTTCCCTCTCCACTCCTTCCCACCCCCTCTCCACCACTCCCCACCCCCTCTCCATCCCCTCCCCTCTCCACCCCCACCCCCCTTACCTTCAACACAATCACATGAATGGAAGAGATATCCTCGAAGTGGAGGATCATGGACTGTGGTAACTCGGCGGCCTCCACCAGGTACCTGTGGGCGATGATGGAGGTGGATAGCGCGGCCGCCTGTTGGTTCTTGTCGGGGTAGGAGTCACTCTCGACAGGGGCTTGGTTGTACCTGGGAAAGGGAGGGGGGGGGGAGAGGCGGACGTGAGTGGTTGTGGTGAGGTGGTTGTGGTTGCTTGTGGGGGGGGGGGATATTACTTTACTGAAATCTACTGTAAACCAACGGCCACGGAAAATTACATAAAGACGTGATTCATTGAGAAAACACACTCGTAGTATGAAGGAACGCATATGTTCTAGATTATGTGATAAAGGCTGGTTTAGATAAAGTTATAGCGTATTGTCTGGATTTTTTCGAAAATTATGTATTAGTAATAATGCTGACTTTGCTATTTATAAGCGTTAGTAAAAAATATATATTAACTCTGATAATTCATGGTAATAGTAAAAATTATTAGCAGCAACAAAATATATCTGTACATTCTTACTCCCTCTGTTATTCCTTCCTTGTTCCCTATTGTCTCAAATTCGTCGGTATCAAATCTCCCGACGTGGCCTGCGATATTAATCAGAGGCAACGTTCTTATTGAAGCTAAGTTGTGTGAAAAGAGGCAGCTGGAAGTGCCCATTAAACCGTAAAATTTTCATCACGGAAAAGTAGTTTTTGTACTCCCCGTTTTCTACGGGGAATAATAAAAGAAAATGGGAATTTAAGGCTACCTCATTGCGAATATGCAAAACCCTTTCGTTTTTTTGTGTTTTTTTTTTATGCGAGGAGATATATAAATCTACAAAGGTGTTTGCTTATTAGTTTTGTTTCTATTATAATGTATCTTCGTATACAATCGTAAAATGGTAAGGTATTTGATGATGTGTTAACTGATGTCATATGATGAGAAAGAAAATGTGTTATTTAAGATAGAGTTGTATTCTAAGAGTCATTAGTTAGATAAGAAAGTTTTGAAATGTCAAAGGGATTTTAGGAAGGAAAGAAAACGTTGAATTAAAATATCGCATTTACCAGTTCTCTCTCTCTCTCTCTCTCTCTCTCTCTCTCTCTCTCTCTCTCTCTCTCTCTCTCTCTCCTTCCGTTTCCTTCTCCAATCCTCTCTCGCTTTCTCTCCCTCTCTCTCCTTCCATTTCCTTCCCCATTTCGCCCTCTCTCTCTGTTTCCCCTATACTTCTCTCCCACAAACAATCTCCATCCACATCCCCCCCCACCCCCACCCCCAACATTTCCCCACCTCTCCCACCTCCCATCCCTCTCTCTCATCCCCCACCCTCCTCTCCCATCCCCCCACCCTCTCTCCCATCCCCCCATCCCTCTCTCCCATCCCCCCATCCCTCTCTCACCTATCCATCAACGTCTGCAAATCCTGCTGGTAGACTTCGACCTGGTGCATATTATGGGCGTTGATGTAGTCCCCGACCAGCGCTGTGACCTCGTCCTTGACCTGACCCCAGTAGTCGAACGCCTCTTGGTCCAGGGCGTCGAGGATGGTGTTCAAGAGTTCCTGTACGGTTTCGTTGGGGATGAGGCCTAGCAGCTGGTGCGCGATGGCCAGGGCAATGGTGGTTTCTGTGGGGAGGGGAAGGAAGGGGAGGGGAGGGATGGAGGGAGGGGTGGAGGGAGGGGTGGAGGGAGGGGTGGAGGGAGGGGTGGAGGGGAGGAGAGAGGGATGCAGAGAGGGGTGGAGGGGGATGGAAAAGGATGGAGAGTGGGGTGGAGGGGGATGGAAGAGGAAGGAGGATGGGAGGGAGCGGAGGAAGAAGGGATGGAGATAGGAGGGAGAGAGGGGGGGAGGAGGAGGGACGGGTGTAAGTAAGGAAGGAAGGAGAGAGAGAGAGAGAGAGAGAGAGAGAGGGAAGGGAGGAGGATGGGAGGGAAGGAGAGAAGGAAGGAAGGACAGGTATGGCAAAGGATGGAAGGAAAGAGGGACAGCAATGTAGAGTGGTATGGAAGGAAGAGGAAGTGGGAGGGATGATAAATATAAGGTAGTGACGGAAATTAAAAGAGATATGAAGGAACAAGGAAGGATCGGGGATGGAAAGGAAAAAGAGAAACATTTGGAGTAGTTTTAGTGATAGAAGCAATGATTACTACTACTACTACTACTATTATTATTACTATCATCAGTAGTAGTAGTAGTAGTAGTAGTATTAGCACCACGATTACCCTCGACACTGATATCATCTCTATTATCACGTTAATTCCTTTAAAAACACCGAATAAATCCTTACAAAAAAAATCTCTCCCTCACACATCATCTTAAAAAAAAAAAATCTCTCTCCCTCACACTTCATCTTAAAAAAAAAAAAATCCCAACATGACATGACATACTCACTTCTGCCGTCGATGACTTCATGTTCTTTCGGGAGAGGTGAAGACAGTGCCAACCCCGCCAGTGCCAGGAAGAAGACGAACAACACTCCCGCCCGCATGTTTCTGTGGGCGTGGGCGGGAAAGGAGGTTAACGAGTGGGTGAAAGTGGGCGTGGTTTGTTGGTGTGGGTGTGGGTGTGAGAGAGTATATATATCTAATGATTGATAATGGTAATTACAGTAGTAGTTATTTTCGTTAATATTGTTGTAATAAAAACAACAGCCGTGATGGAATTAGTAATAAAAATAATGGTAATGATAAAAAGGATGATAATAATCATAAGATAAGTGCATATACATGTAATAATGATAAAAACAACAACAATAATTATAATGATAATAATAATAATGATAATAATAATAATAATAATAATGATAATAATAATAATAATGGTAATAATAATTACTACTATTATTATTGTCGTTATTATTACTATTATTATAATTATTATCATTGTTATTACTGTTATTACTATTATCTGATCATTACTATTATTATAATTATCATTATCATTATTATTATTATTATTATTATTATTATTATCATTATTATTATTATTTCTATTATTATTATTAGTAGTAGTAGTAGTATATCATCATTATTGTTATTATCATTATTGATACTAGTGTTATTACCATAATGGTAATAATAACAACAATCATGATAACAATAATACTGATAACGATAATAATGATACTTATAATAAGAAGGATGATGATGATGGTGATCAAAATAATAATGACGATAATTATAATGATAATAATCATTATAATAATAATGATAATAATAATAATAGTAATAGCAACAATTATGATGATAACAATAATGATAATAGTAATGATAATAATGATAATGACAATGATGATAATGGTAATAGTAATGATAATGAC
>NC_051411.1:32557778-32560278 GCF_015228065.2 Penaeus monodon
ATACAACTATCATTGCTGTCATTACTACTACTATGACTCTTATCACTGCTATTGTTACTACCATTACTACTAGTATTGATATTGTTACTGCTATAATTATTATCATTACTAGCACTATTACTATAATTACTGTAACTACTACTTTTGCTACTATTACTACAACTATCACTTCTACTGTTATTACTATTATTTTTACTTTACTACAACTACACGATTTACATTAACATTATTGTTATCCTTGTTATTATTAGAATTATAATTGTTGGTTTGTTGTTGTTGTAGTTGTTATCAATATTATTATTCTTAACATCATTGTTATTAACATAACTATCGTCATTAATATTATAATCAACATTATCAATATTGTTATCATCACATCATTATCGTTATAATAATAATAATAATAATAATTATTATTATCATTATTATTATTATTATTATTATTATCATTATTATTATTATTATCTCATCATTATCATCATCATTATCATTATCATCATTATTATCATTATTGTTATTGTTACTATTGATATTATCATTATTATTTTTTATCATCATCACTATTGTTATTATTATCATTATCATTATTAGTAGTAGCAGTAGTAGTAGTCGTAGTATCATTGTTGTTGTTGTTATGATTATTATTATTATTACCCCTATCTCCCCCTCCCCTCCCCTCCTCCCCCCTCGCCAGTCATCACCGTGGGCATTGCCGTGGCCAAATTCCTGGCGGGGCTGGTCCCTTACCCCGGCGTCTCCGCTCTCCTGCTGGCCATTATCCACGCCTGGGAGCCCAGACCCGAGGATAATTACTGGGAACACGTGAAGGATAACGTGGCCCAGGTGTGCGGGGATTTCGTCAATGAGCATAATATGGCTCAGGTGGTTGTGTACAAGAACGATCTGCTGTCGCTGTTGAAGAAGTAAGGAAGGTGTTGGTGAGTGGGTGTTGGTGGTTGGTGGTTGGTGATTGGTGATTGGTGATTGGTGATTGGTGGTTGGTGGTTGGTGGTTGGTGATTGGTGATTGGTGGTTGGTGGTTGGTGGAGAGAGTTTGTTGTTGTAAATGTAGAGAAGAATGTGTAATTTAGAAGTGTAGGATTCGCAGAGTAAGAAGTGTTATTGGTGCGTTTTGATTAGATTTTAATCAGAATTGGGTGTAATTATATTTCATGCTTTTTGGGGTTATTATCAGGTATGCTTTCTCTGCATTGTTATTGGTGACATGCTGTGAATGAGTGTGTGTGCTCTATTGTACTTGACATTTCGCTTTGTTTTACGTCATTTACCTTTAGCATACATCCTCCGCAGAATCATTTTCCTCATTCTCATCTCAACAGCTTCTTTCTCTTACTCTTCACTATCTCTCTAACTCCTCCCTCACCATACGCCAGCCTTTCCCCTCGTCATCCTATCCTGCCACTTGGTCATCAGCACAATCACTCGCATCCACACGACCACTCTCACTATCCCCCTCGACGTTACTTTCATCCTCGCCCTTACCCTCACCCTCGCCCTTACTCTCACTCTCCCCTTCACTATCACCCTCAACTACACTATCCCCCTCCCTCTCTCCCTCACTCTCACTCTCACCTTCACCATCACCCTCATCCATACTATCCCCCTCCCTCTCTCCCTCACCCTCACTCAATCACCTCCAACTATCCCCCTCCCTCCTCTCCCTCCCTCTCACCCTCATCCATACTACCCCCCCCTCTCTCCCTCACCCTCACCACCACCCTCACTCCCTCGCTATCCCCCTCCCTCTCACCCTCACCCTCCCTCTCACCCACACGTACGCCCACTACAGGTACGAGCGCGCGGGCGTTGAAAGCGACGGGACTTACCCCGACAAAAACACCGTCGCTGATGCCATCACGACGTCCATCATTTCCAACCGGTATCTGGTGGAGGCGACGGAGATGCCGTGGTCGATGAGCGTCGATTTCACCGATATCGCTGGCGTCCATGTCCTTATCTTGAAGGTAAGGGGGGGGGGTGAGGGGAGTGAGGAGGAAGGAGGGTGGAGGGGGGAGGGGGGGGTTGGGATGGTGAGGAGGGAGGAAGGGGAGAGGGGAGGGGGTTGGGGGTGTTGAGGAGGGAGGAGCGGGAAGGGGGTTGGGGATGGTAAGGAGGAGGGAGGGGAGAGGGGTTGGGGATGGTGAGGAGGAAGGATTGGGAGAGGGGAAGGGGTTGGGGATGGTGAGGAGGGAGGGGGGAGGGGAAGGGGTTGGGGGTGGTGAGGAGGGAGGAGGGGAGAGGGGTTGGGGATGGTGAGCAGGGAGGAGGGAGGAGGATAGGGATGGGTAAGAGGAAAGGGGAAAGGGGAGCGAGAGAGGATGATGGCGGTAGGGAAGGGGAAGGGGGAAAGAAGAATGAGGGAGGGAGGAGGAAAGGGAGAATAGCGGGGGAGGGGTAAAAGAGAAGGGGAAGAAAGAGGACAGTGCACTTGCCTTGTAAGTGAAAAGAGGGTAGTCGAGGAAGTGAAGAGGAGGGGGTA
>NC_051411.1:32575278-32577778 GCF_015228065.2 Penaeus monodon
ATATATATGTATATATGTGTATATGTATATCCGTGCGTGCATGTGTGTGTGTGTGTGTGTGTGTGTGTGTGTGTGTGTGTGTGTGTGTGTGTGTGTGTGTGTGTGTGTGTGTGTGTGTGTGTGTGTGTGTGTGTGTGCATGTATGTATATATGTATGTTTATTGTATGTGCATATACACATGTGTGCGTGTGTACAAATATACCCAGGCTATATACAAACACTATTATTTAATAAATATGCAGTAACACAATAGACTAAGCTGCTATTCATTTCTTGACTAAACATTTACTTTCCAATCGCTAGATAATCAACTTCTGTAATTATCCAATGATAAATATCTAATACATTATCATTAACAAAAGCTTATTTGAGAATCAGATAGGGAACGAGAAAAAGAATTAGAATGAGAGAGAGAGAGAGAGAGAGAGAGAGAGAGAGAGAGAGAGAGAGAGAGAGAATGCAACTATTTCTTACCATTAGTTCTACTCATTTAATCATGCTACTGTTACTACTATTACTAATATTGCTACTACTGATATTGCAACTATTATCAACACTACTACTACAACAACTACTACTATTGCTAGTACTAGTACTGCTACTTCTGCTGATGCTACTATGCTGCGATCACATTACTACTACTAATACTGTTACTGCTATTACTGGTGTTGTTTCTGCTATTCTACTACTACTACTACTACTACTACTACTACTATCACAACTACTGCTACTACTGCTACTACGACTAGTACTACTATCACTACCACTATTACTATTACTGCTGGTGCTACCGACTACTTATAAAGTTACTACTTTACTACTATTACACAACTAATCCCATCCCGTAGATAAAAACACATGACCTCTACTGACCTGGGTTAGCCCTCGGAGAGCGGTGGGGTGACCCAACCATACTTCTCGTGTGTTTTGACCAGCGAGCGGAAGGCAGATTCAGCTGACCTCTTGTTGAATTCCTTCGGCGTCTTTTGTTTGCGGGATATTCGGCCCTATGGACAGAGTGCGTAAAGGTGGTATGTTAGTGTGTGGTTGTTGTTCAATTCTCATGTTCTTTCTAACTTGCTTTCATTTTCTCTCTCTCTCTCTTTTCTCTTTCTTTCTCTCCCTCTGTCTGTCTATCTGTCTGTCTGTCTGTCTCTCTCTCTCTCTCTCTTTCTCTCCCTCTCTCTGTCTGAATGTCTGTCTGTCTGTCTGTCTCTTCTCTCTCTCCTCTCTCTCTCTCCCTTCTCTTCTTTCTCTCCCTCTCCCTCTTCTTCTCTCTCTCTCTCTCCTCATCTCTCTCCTCTCTCTCTACTCTCTCTCTCTCTCTCTCTCTCTCTCTTCTCTCTTCTCTCTCTCTCTCTCTTCTCTTCCTCTCTTTCTCTCTCTCTTTTTTTTCTCTTCTCTCTTTTTTTTCTCTCTCTCTTCCTCTCCCTTTCTCAGAGAGAACGCTAAAGTTAAATAAATGGAATCTATTATCTAGAAAAATATCGAATGTCGATAACAAAAAGCAAAAGTTGCATAATTTAGTGGTTTATGCAACTCGCCTTTCTCGTTCCTAGAACTAACCGGTATTTTGTCATTATCAATTCATATGAAAATTTTAAAAATAACTTCTGAATCTTTATTAGCTTTTATGACTTATGTTAGAATACATTAATCAGCCACACAGAAATTGGATTGACAGTGAAATGAGCAATGAACATTTTGTTAACACTTTGCACTTGTTTCAAACTTTGGTTTTATCCTCTCTCTCTCACTTTCCTGTCTGTTCTGCCTTTTTATCTATATTTTATCTATCTATCTATCTATATATATGTATATATATATTATATATATCTATATTTTTACTATATATATATATATATATATATATATATATATATATATATATATATATATATATATGCAACATACACACACACAGACACACACAGACACACACACACACACACACACACCACACACACACACACACACACACACACACACACACACACACACACACACACACACACACACACACACATATATATTTTATATATATATATATA
This sequence comes from Penaeus monodon, assembly GCF_015228065.2. Taxonomy (NCBI): domain Eukaryota; kingdom Metazoa; phylum Arthropoda; class Malacostraca; order Decapoda; family Penaeidae; genus Penaeus; species Penaeus monodon. The sequence goes on from NC_051411.1 coordinate 32,577,331, forward strand.
TATATATATATATATATATATATATATATATATATATATACAATTCTTCCCCGTTCTTTTTCCTCGCATGCAAACCCACCCAAATATCTAAACGAAGTCCCTTTCTCTCTCTCTCTCTCTCTCTCTCTCCTCTCTCTCTCTCTCTCTCTCCTTCTCTTCTCTTCCTCTCTTTTGTTCCTCCTTAATTAAACTGGATACGAAAGCTGGCAGCGTCCTGTGCTTCTCGCTAACTCTTTGAAGAGGAAAGGAACAGCTCTGTTTATTTTTTTCATTTTTGCAATTTAAGCGTCGTTTTTAAGTTTAAAATGTGGCTGAAGGTTGTGTGTGTGTGTGTGTGTGTGTGTGTGTGTGTGTGTGTGTGTGTGTGTGTGTGTGTGTGTGTGTGTGTGTGTGTGTGTGTGTGTGTGTGTGTGTGTGTGTGTTTGTGTGTGTGTGTGTGTGTCAGTGT
>NC_051411.1:32637778-32640278 GCF_015228065.2 Penaeus monodon
AGTATACTCTTTTTCACTCTCTTTTTACCGGAAGTTCGCATTTTTTTCGGTCTTTACGATTGGGTGAAGTCATAAAATTCGGCCGTAAAAAAAGGACGAAATCGAAAGAAAAAAAAAATGTTCTCTTTTCCGAAGACTTTGCAGATTCTTTGGACTTTTCTAGGGAGTTGGAGTCAGGTAATGTTTGTATTGTTCGTTGAAGTATGTGAGAGATGGAGAGAGGGTGGGGGGGGAGGGACGGGGAGGAGGGAGGGATGAGAGAGAGAGAGAGAGAGAGAGAGAGAGAGAGAGAGAGAGTGAGAGAGAGAGAGAGAGAGAGAGAAGAGAGAGAGAGGAGTGAGAGAGAGAGAGAGGAGAGAGAGAAGAGAAGAGGAGAGAGAGGAGGGAGGGAGAGGTGAGGGGAAAGGGAGGAAGGAGAAGGGTGAGAGAGAGAGGGGGGGGGGGGATGAGGGAGGGAGAAGAGTAATAAAGAGATATAGAGAGAGAGGGAAGGGTGTGGGAGGGAAGGGAGAGAGGGCTCAAAAGTGAGAGGGAAAGAGAGAGAGAGAAGAGAGCGAAAGAGAGCGAGAGAGAGAGAAGGATGATGGAGGGAGAGAGAGAAAGAGGACAGGAAGCATGAAGGAGGGAGAGAAAGAAAAAATTAAAGAGAGAGAAGGATGAGGGAGGGAGGGAGGGAAGGGTGAGGAAGGGAGGGAGAGACAGAAAGAAAGAGAGAGGGAGAGAGAGAGAGAGAGGGGGGGGGAAGGTTGAGGGAGGGAGAAAGAGACCGAAAGAGAGAGAGAGAGAGACAGACAGACAGACAGACAGAGATAGAGAGAGAACGAAAGAAAGAGAGAGAAAACAATAAAGAAAGAAAGAGTGAGAGAGAGAGAGAGAGAGACTTAGAAACCTTTGAAATACATTCATAATTACGACACGTAACGATAATATCTTTCAGAAATAACCTCATACATGAATGGGGGAAAGTTCCAAAGAATATTAGTTTAGAAACCATGACAACAGCAAACCGAACATCATCTCTCTCTCTGTCTATCTCTCACTCTGTCTATCTATCTATCTATCTATCTCTTTGTTTTTCTATCTATCTAGTTATCTGTATATATATATATATATACATATCTACATAGATATAGATATAGATATAAATAGATAGCTACGTATCTATATGTTTGTGTGCCTGCCTGTCTGTGCACCTATCTATCTATGTATCTGTTTATCTTCCTATTTATCTCTCTTATTTATCCATCTCTCTATCTGCCTCTCTATCCATCTCTGTCTATCTATCCATCAGCCTATCTCCCTCTGGGCGTGATGAGAGGTGGGAGATTGAAGCCATCGTAGTGTCGGGATTAATATCTCTTCCGTGTCAAATGACATATTTCATTACTGTTGCAAGCCTTACGCAACATTTTTGTCATTTTCCGTCACTCATTTTCTGTACTCCTATTTTCCGTCATATTATTTTCTGATTCGTTGTTTTTTTTTTGGTCTGTGTTGTTATTTTTTCTTTTTTTCTTTTTTTTTTGTTCTTTTTTTCTTTCTTTTCTTTTCTGTTTATTTTTCATGTTTTTGTTTTTCTTGTATGTATTCTTCTTCTTCTCCAACTTTTTCTTGTTTATATTCTTTTTTTACTTTTTTTCTCTCTCTCTCTCTCTCATTCTCTCTCTCTCTCTCTCTCTCTCTCTCTCTCTCTCTCTCTCTCTCTCTCTCTCTCTCTCTCTCTCTCTCTCTCTCTCTCTCTCTTCTTCCTGCCCTTCCTCCCTACTTTCCTCCCTTTCCTTCTCCCTCCTCCCTCCCTCTCCCCCTCTCCCCTACTTCCCTCTCTCCCTTCCTCCCTCCTTTCATTCTTTCCTCCTTTCCTCCCTCCCTTCTTCCTCCCACCCTCCTCCCTCCCTCCCTCCTCCCACTTCCCCTCCCTCCCTACCTCCCTTCCTCCCTCCTTTCTTCCTCTCCTCCCTTCCCTACTCCCTTCCTCCATTCGTCCCTTCCTCCCTTTCTATGCTCTCACCCTCTCTCTCTTTCGCACTTACACCCTTCCTTCTTCACTATCTTCCCCCCTCCCTTCTCTCTCCAAGTTACCTTCTGGACTGGTTGATGCTGTGACCGGTTTGAAACCCTCATGTCTCAGTCATAATTGCCTTCATAGCTATTGAGGGCGATCTGTTAGCACGTGTTATAGTGAAGAGGTAAGCGCCATAGTGTTTGTTCAGTAGAGGGGAACTTGATTTAGTTTATCTATATGTAGGCTTATATCGCGTTTTTTTTTCATTTTCTTTCTCTTGTGTTTGTTTTATATCTACCCCTTCCTGTTTTGGATTTTTTTTTTCGTCTTCAGCCTTTTTTGTTTGATTATAACAATATAATTGCCATTATTGTTGTTATTATAGTTATCATTATCATCATTACTATCATTATTGTTTTCATTATTATTATTATTGTTGTTGTTGTTGTTGTTGTTGTTATTATTATGATGATTATTTTATTATTATTATCATCATCA
>NC_051411.1:32650278-32652778 GCF_015228065.2 Penaeus monodon
GCAAGAGAACTACGCAGAAAGCAAAACGAAATGGAGAGAAAGTTTTATCCAACACTGCTTGTGTTCAATTTGTTCAGCTCAGCCCTGGCGTTAGGGACAAACAAGCGCAACTCATCACACTTTTGTGTGTGTGGCAGGGCTACTTGTATCTCCATGGTAGAAGCAATGGCTTGGGTATGTAAAACCGAAAAGAAAAAGTAAGTATTTAAGAGATGTGTGTATTTGTTTGCAATATATATATTATATTATATATATATAATATATATATATATATATATATATATATATATATAATATATATATATATATATATATATATATATATATATAATATATATATGTATATATATATATATATATATATATATATATATATATATATATATATATATATATATATATATGTGTTGTGTGTGTGTGTGTGTGTGTGTGTGTGTGTGTGTGTGTGTGTGTGTGTGTGTGTGTGTGTGTGTGTGTGTATGTCTATATATATATATATACATATATGTCTATATCTATATCTATATCTATATTATCTATCTATCTATATATAAATACACACAAACACACACACACACATACACACACACACACACAAATATATATAATATATATATATATTTATATATATATATATATATATATTATATATATATAGTATGTATGTATGTATGTGTGTGTCTATATATTCACATACACACACACACACACTCACACACACACACACACACACACACACACACACACACACACACACACACACACACACACACACACACACATAATATATAATAATATATATATATATATATATATATATATATATATATATATATATATATATATATATATAATATATATATATATATATGTATATATAATATATATACACATTCATATATATATATATATATATATATATATTATATATATATATATATATATATATATATATATATATATATATATATATATATATATATATATATAAGTATATATATATCCAACACCACTGACATTGCTACCACTTATTTTGACGATCAGTATTGCTACCGCCACAATCATTATCGTAATTTCATTATCATCATTATCATTTTCAAATCCAAATTCGAGAAATAATGATCTTAAGAGCTTATCTGTCCTAATCATCTTTTTCAATTACTCTCCATGAAGTGTTAATTTCTCGTGATAATTAATCGAGAAAAAAGGAAATTGCGAATTTACTCCCTAATCAGATTATGATAATGAAGGTGAATGGTGTAGGTAATTAGGAGACTGTTAATGATCGTGGTGGTGATGTAGGTTGAGATTAAAATTTAATTAATTGCAAAACAAAGGCTCATTGTGTTGTTGTTTTTTAGACTGTACTCTTCATTATTATTATCATCTTAATCATTTTTATCACTATTGTTTTACTATCATCTTTATTATCATTATCCTCACTATAAAGATTATTTTGTTATAATAATTATTATTACCAAAATTTCTATTATCATTCTCATTATCAATAACATCATCATCATCGTCATCACCTTCATTATCATACTATATTAATTACATTATACATTATTATATTTACTGTTGTGGTTATGATGCAGCTGATGTTACCAAAACCATTATTGATCCGGTACAGACAGCAGTTAATTTGCAAGGACTCAAAATGTCCACCGGTGTTTTCCCAGCTCTAAGAAGAAAATGGGTTGGCGAAAAGTGTAAAAGTGAAAAGTGAAGTTAATGGGGAGTTCGTTACCGTTCATTTGATTGTCATAGCTTTAGCGAAATTAAAGTCATTATCTGTTGGTGTTCATTTTCAATTTCTTCCTGCCCGGACGTATTGCTTCACTGCTCCATTCTCTTTTACTATTTCTCTCTTTCTCTCCCTGTCTCTGTCTCTGTCTCACTCACTCACTCTCTCTCTCTCTCTCTCTCTCTCTCTCTCTCTCTCTCTCTCTCTCTCTCTATATATATATATATACATATATATATATATATATAAAATATATAAAATATATAATATATATATATATATATATATAATATATATATATATATATATGTGTGTGTGTATATATATCTACCTCCATCTGTCTGTCTGTCTGTCTGCTTATCTATCTATTTCTCTATCTATCTATCTATTTATCTGTCTGTCTATCTATCTATATCTGTGCATGCGAACATACACATACGTTTTTAGTATTCAAGAGTAATTGTTTTGTTTTGTATGATTTTGGCTTCAGAGATATCCCGCTGTCTCAATGGCAACCTGTGGATGATTTGTGAATATATAACTTACATAATTATCTTGTATTTGAGTTTGTTAAATCACGGACATCGGATCACTTCAAGATGAAGTTATTGCGTTTTTTTTAGTTCGTCATATCCTGATATATCGTATATATGCAATATTCTTTTAGCACTGTGTCGGACATGAGATACCACTTGGCGTGTGTTATTACTTCCTGGTTTTATCAAATGCTTTCTCCTTTACAAGTGTGACAGA
>NC_051411.1:32660278-32662778 GCF_015228065.2 Penaeus monodon
TCTCTCTCTGTCTCTGTCTGTCTGTCTGTCTGTCTGTCTCTCTCCTCTCTCTCTCTCTCTCTCTCTCTCTCTCTCTCTCTCTCTCTCTCTCTCTCTCTCCTCTCTCTCTCTCTTTCGAAATCTAGTCACGTTTACCTAAGGTCAATGAGGATCTCTAACGACTCCCCTCTTTTTCCCCTCTTCCTACTCTCTTGTTATTTTTTCTTCTTCTTCCTTTTTTCTTTTATCTCTCTTCTCTCTCCTTTTATCACATTTTATCTCTTTGGATCTACTAAACAACATTAGTTCTAAAAGATACATTACTCTTTTAATTATTTCTAATCATATTTTCCTCATTAATAGCACGCATAATTTGCGCCCATAACCCAGTGAATTTAATCAAGTTAATAAAAACCGGAAAATAACATCACAACATACTGTGAGTACTCATAAACCCATAAATTTTATTAACTGACGGAGGAAAACAACGCAGGAGGGAAGAGGAATAGAGAAGGAGGAGGGAAGAGAAAAAAAGAGAAAAGGGAGGAAGGGAAAATGAAAAAAATAGGAAGGGAAGGGATAAGGGAAAGGAGATGAGGAAGGGTGAGAGAAGGAGGGAGAGGTGGAAGAAGGAGGGAAGAGGAAAAGAGAAAAGGGAGATAGGGAAAACGGAAAAAGAAAGGGGAGAGATGGAAAAGGAAGGGGAAGGGGACGAGGAAGGGTGAGAGATGGAAGTGAGAGGGAAGAGGGAAAGAGAAACGGGAGGAAAGAAAAAAAACAAAAAAAGGAAGAGGAGAGATGAAAGGGGAAGGAAAGTGATAAGAAGAAGAGGATGAGGAAGAGCGAGAGAAGGGAGGGAAGAGGTGGAAGCGGGAGGCAGAGAAGTTAAGAGATGGGGAGAGACGAAAGAGGGAAAAAGAAAAGAGAGATGGAAATAGTTGCCGAGGGGAAGGTAATAACGGAGGTATAAAGGAGAATGAAGCGAGAATGAGTGGAAAAGGAGAAGAATGAATAGAAAGAAAGAGGGGAATAAAGAGCAATAGAAACAGAATTGACGAGAAGCCAAAAGAAGGAAAAAAAGTGGAAATAACAATAATGAAAGGAGAGAAGAAGTGGGAGCAAGGTAAACAAGTAAAAAAGAAATAGAGAAAGAAATAGATAAAGTGATACATAGATAGATACATAAATAAATAAATATAATAAAAAATAAAAAGATGAAATGAAAATAAAAAATGAATGAAACAGATAAACAATAACATAAAAACAAGTAAATAGAAATAAATAAATAAATAAATAAAAGAAATGAAAAATAAATAAATCAGTAAAAAACAAATAAATAAATAAATAAATAAAATAAGAAATAATTTTTACAAAAAATCAACCAATAAATAAATGAGTAAATAAGCAGATAAGAAAAAAATATCGCGTCAAAAAGAAAAATTAATTTCTAATCAGTCATCGCACATATTTTAATTAGATACTAATAATAACAATAATTCGAAATTAAAAGAAAAATTGACAAAGAATCAAAATGCGAAAGAAACTTAAAGGAACATGAAAAAAAAGAAAAAAACACGAAATGAACAAGGAATTCAAACACAAAAAAAAATATAGCAAATAAGTGAATAAAAAGGAAAATGAAAATAGTACTAAACATCAGCTTGATTAAACCCTTTCATATTCAAATTACAAAATACGATGAATATCACTTTCCTCTTCTGGCCTTTTCCCCTCTCTCCCTCTCTTTCCCCTCTTTTCTCACCTCTTCGTTATGTAGCGTCTTTTCCCTTCTCTTTTCTCTCCTTATCTCCTTTCTTTATTGCTCTTTTCATGGTATAATTTCCTTTTTTCTCCTTTCTTTCTCCCTGCCTCGCCTCTTCCTAACTCTTTTCAAATAACTTTCTTCATTATTTTTTACTTTTTATTTTTTTCGTTTTTTTTCTTCTTCTTCTTCCAACTCTTCCATTCCCCTCATTTACCCCTCGTATTTCATAACTATGTATTTCTTCCCTCTTTCAGATTCATTCTATATTCTCTCTATTCTACCTCCTTCTTTTCTGACTTCTCTTCTTCCTTTCTTTGTTTATTGTCCGTTTCTTCCCCTCTCCCTTGCTTTCCCCCGATTATCCTCTCTCTCTCTCTCTCTCTCTCTCTCTCTCTCTCTCTCTCTCTCTCTCTCTCTCTCTCTCTCTCTCTCTCTCTCTCTCTCTCTCTCTCTCTCTCTCTCTCTCTCTCTCTCTTCACCGTTACCTCTTTTCCTCTTCTCTAAGGCTCTTTTCTATATTCTCCCATCATTTCCTAACTTTCTTTTCTATGCAACGCCCTTCCGCTTTCCCTCCTCTCCCCTCCTTCCCCTCTCGTTCTCCCCTTTCCTCCTCCAGCCTTTATCCTCCTCTCATCACTCCATCCCTTCCCTTCTCCTCCCTTCACCTTCCCCTCCCCTGCCCACCTCCCTTTTCCCCTTTACTCTTCCCCCGCCCCACCTCCTCCTCTTCCTCCTCCCCTTCCCTCCTCCCCTTCC
>NC_051411.1:32667778-32672778 GCF_015228065.2 Penaeus monodon
ATTATCATTATTATTATTACTATTATTATAACAATGTTCCTACTATTAATAATAGTAAGAATACTAATAATGAAAATAATAATAATAATAATAATAATAATAATAATAATAATAACAAAAGCAATAATAATAATAATAATAATAATAATAATAATAATAATAATAATAATAATAATAATAATAATAATAATAATAATCATAATAATAATAATAATAATAATGATGATGATGATGGTAGGTTGAAGGAAAAATGATGATAAAATTAATGGTAATTGATAATAAAAGACCGCCAGCCTCCCGGAATGAAGCTAAAAAGATTCTGAAAAGTTTAATGTAATAAAGTTAAGTAGATCCTAACAAGACATCAAACGAAGATGATAATTATGTTAAGTATAAGGGGGAAGAAGAAATTCTAAATGATAAGATTCCTGTTATTATTATCATTAACTTTTTTTTTTTGGGGGGGGGCTAACTCCATTATCATTCGTTGCAGTGTTGTTTTTGTTAAGTAATGATAACTGGTATATTGGTAAGAATGGATGATAGTATTAATAATTGAAGATTTTGTAACTGTAATTGTGTGAGATGCTTCGCTTCGCTTCGCTTCTCTTCTCTACTTTTCTCTTGTCTTCTCTTCTTTCTCTCTCTCTCTCTCTCTCTCTATCTATCTATCTATCTATCTATCTATCTATCTATCTATCTATCTATCTATTTGCTATTGTATGTATCTATCGTTCTATTCTACATATGTGTGTGTGTGTGTGTGTGTGTGTGTGTGTGGTGTGTGTGTGGTGTGTGTGTGTGTGTGTGGTGTTTGATTTTGTGTGATGTTTTGTTTTGATTTATTGTGTTAGTTATTTTTTGTGTTGTTTGATTATGTGTATGTGTATATATATTTTGTGTATATATATATATATATATATATATATATATATATATATATATATATATATATATATATATGATATATATATATATATATATATATATATATATATATATATATATATATATATATATATTTCTCTTTCTCTTGCTTTACCTCCCTTACACATTCTCTCTCTCTCCCTCTTTCCCTCCCTGCCTCCCTCCCTCCCACACTGCCTCTCTCGCTCTCACTCTGTCTATCTGTCTATTTATCTATCTACCTATCTATCTACCTATCTGTATATATATATCTTCCTATCTATCTACCTATCCACCTATCTACTTATCAATCTACCAGTCCCACTCTCTGACACCTTATATACACATGTGCATAACAACCACACTAATAACCCGGCCGATCCCCCCTTAAAGGTTTCGAAACCCACTCAAGACGGATCAAGTCCTCCATTCGCACTAACTACGTCAGGGATACCGTCAAGGGAAAAACATTAATTCATTTATCGATAACTTCATCAGGCTTCGACTAGGAATCAAGGACGGGTTAAAGCTGTTGCCGGAAAGGGATTGTGTCTCAATATGGCGCTGGTGAGAAAAGCCAGATACATGGTTAAAAGTCTACGGTCTGAGGTAGACGATTTCACAATAGGTTTAATCCTGCTTGCCTGATTTTCCACTCAAAAGATTTTTTTTTCTAATACATTTAGGGGTTTAACCCAGTATGCCTGTCAGTATATTTTATTGTTAATGGGAAGGGAGTGTTTTTAATGAGTTAAAGTATTTATCAAGCATTTCAGTACGAAGAATACAATACATACACACACACACTCACTCACACACACACACACACACACACACACACACACACACACACACACACACACACACAACACACACACACACACATTATATCTTAGCTGGCTTTAAAAGATTTACAACATCCGAGGAAAGGAGACCGTGATTTCGATTAGTCTTATGCTTCCTTTGACTGGCTATAACAGGATCGGAATGGACAAGGAACCAGTTTAGAAGGTCACTGTTTGATCTTAATCTAGAGGTCTTGTGAACATACACCACTGCCTTGCGTTTATCAGTATTTTGTGAGTTGCCTCCATTTCCTCCTCTGAAGCATAGCCTACAGGTACAATTCCTCATTTATCTGGCCGCGGTGCATGGGTATCTTTTCTAGTGAAACTGGCATGCAGGGCGAAGGATATAGATCCATAAAGAGTTTTGCTGTCATTTTGGTATACTCATTGTATTTCTCAGTATTTTGTGACTTGCCGCCGTTCCCTCTTCTGAAGCATGGCCCACGGGTATGCACAATTCATGGCCAGAATTCAATGCTCTTAAAAGGACTGAAATGCGGTAAATAAGGTCAGAAGCTTACTCCGGAAATATCTGATACAACAACAACAAAAAAATGCCGTATTGTTGGTTGTGCCCATTCCTTGAGCAAGCAAATCTATATCTATCCATTTAACCCTTAATTTTTTTTTTAATTCTCTTTTATTCTTCTTCTAGAGCCTTTTTTTTTTCTCTGATCCTCTGACCATCCACGATTTTAGTCTTCATTCTGTAAACTAGATGTAGTATGCACGCCATCGTGTATATAAGAAGGAGAGGAGAAAGGCCGTAAGTCGGTGCTTGTCTATCAATATCTTTTTTTTTCTTTTTTTCAAGTAGTTCTTGGTTGGAGTAGTTCTTTGAGTGTGTGTGTGTGTGTGTGTGTGTGTGTGTGTGTGTGTGTGTGTGTGTGTGTGTCAATGTCTGGAAAACTTTCCCAACTACCATTGTTATGATTTATTTATGGTGGAACTGAATATCCTCTGTCACTGTTGGATGTAACTAAAGACATATACATCTTTCGTACTACATCTGCTGTTTTATCAATAAAAATAAGTTTTAATGGTCTACAAAAGGCAGTTGATGACGGAGCTGGATTTTGCCAGAGAATCATATCTGTGTTTTTGTCTGAAAGACGAATGGGGTATATGAATGAAGAGAGAACTTTATGGAGTTCATCGTCATATCTAAAAGAAAATAAACATTAGCTAGAGTTACCATCTACGCCACACTTCGTGACTAACTCCAAATCGATGTCGGGTGGATCCTTGCTTAAATATTTGCGAGGCAGCTTCCGGTGTAGACAAAAATCGATTTGCAGTGTGATTTAACAGACTTTGTGATGAGATTTTTGCTTCACTTTCTTCAATTATAATGCCTTCGGGGTAGCACTTTCTTCTAATACTTTCTAATACGACTTGTTTCCTATGTGAGCTAAAAATAAATAAATGAATAATTAAACAAATAGATAAATAAATAAATAAACTAGCTTTACTGAGGTCGACTTTCATAATGACATTTAGCTGGTGAAAATTAAGTCTCTAATTCCTTATCCACTTTTGCTGATACATCGTTGACCTTAGATGACTTGCAACTTTATGCTTGTTTTCCTTCCTGAAATTCATCTGTTTAGCATATGTTAATTCTTCAATTATTGTCCCAATTTTGTTTTCTCGTCTCTTTGAACATTCACTACTCTGTCTTTCTTCTACTTATTCCTGTTCCTGTGTATCAATTCCTTGTTCGCGTTGCTTTTCCAACTTAACATTGCCACTAAACCAATTTTTGTTTTCGTTAAAAAGAAAAAAAAATCCTCTTAGACTACAACAGGCTGCCCACTTTCTAGTAAACCTGGCTTTCAGATATGTCATTTCCTTAAAGCCTTTAATCTGCATTCAATCTTTATTATTTCCTTAAACACCTTTGCTGGCCTGTCTGCTCTACGCTCTAAAAGTAAGCAGAAAAAGTTTGTCTTCGAAATCCCCTCCGACATGGTCTCTGCATGTTCAAAGAAAACTCTAAAACCTCGTTAGAAACGATCCTGTGTACATTTTCTTTGTAAACTATCGTCTAAACTATCGTAGATTCTAGATAAAAAAAAGTGACTGTTTGTATTTTCATTCTATTCTTAAAGAAACACGTCCATGGCACTATTGAGCACTTTTAAAAATCATATGAAAAACCTTAAGTAAGAGATAAAACAGATAATTACCAGACTTTACTTAAGAACCTGCCGTGTTGCTATCCCCGTCTAATGTCTGAAGTAGGGCTTGTGAGGTGCCAAATTTGAAACCTGGTAAGGGTGCCACTAGGTGCAAAGAGCCGCTTTCGCCTCTACTGGCACCATTTCTATCGAAATCAGCATCTCTCAGCAGCTACTTATCCTCATATTAGAGAATGATTGTCTTTAAGTAGACATTTGATAGAAAAGTAATAGTGATTGGTAAGGATCCGATGAAATATGGTGAATTTAGTGCAGACATCATCATAATCCATTATAAAAATTATTAAAGCAATATTTTGTCTTCATATCAATTTTACGTGTTTCATTTATCAACATACAAAGTTATAGCACCAATACATAAGCAGTAAAAAAAAAAAAGTATGTGCTCTCAACTTTATTGCCCGCATAATTCGAAACTGTATTAACTAAGGATTAGAAAAAAAAGTCAATCGGTGTTTTAATGGGTATTGTGCAGATTTTTTTATTCGTGTTTCTTATCACATTTTTCATTGGACTTTTGATCACAGATATGAGGAATCCGACCACTGTGCGCTGGGGGAGAGGGGGATAGGGGAAGAGAGAGAGAGAGAGAGAGAGAGAGAGAGAGGGAGGGGAGGGGAGGGGAGGGGAGATGGAGGAGGAGGAGGAGGAGGAGGAGGAGGAAGAAGAAGAAGAAGAAGAAGAAAAAGAAAAAGAAAAAGAAAAAGAAAAAAAGAAAAAGAAAAAGAAGAAGAAGAGAAGAAGAAGAAGAAGAAGATGAAGATGAAGATGAAGATGAAGATGAAGATGAAGATGAAGATGAAGATGAAGATGAAGATGAAGATGATGATGATGAAGAAAAAGAAGAAGAAGAAGAAGGAAGAAGAAGAAGAAGAAGAAGAAGAAGAAGAAGAAGAAGAAGAAGAGGAGGAGGAGGAGGAAAAGGAGTAGAAAGAGGACAAAAAGAAATGGTAGGCAGTAAGAGAGAAATGGCCGGAAGAGAGAAGAGAAGTAGATAACAGAAAGTGAATGAGAGAGAGGGAAGGATGGAAGGAGGGGAATGAAA
>NC_051411.1:32688668-32693668 GCF_015228065.2 Penaeus monodon
GTAGGAAAGGTGGGAGGGGAGTAAAAGGCTGATAGAGAGGTGAATGGATAGGGAAAATAAATCAGGGAACGAGAGAAAGAAGGAAAGAAGGGGGCATACAGGAATAGATCGAGGAAAGGGATGGGGAAGTGGGGAGAAGAGGAAGGAGAGAGGAAGACGAACGTGAGGAGGGAAAGGGGAAGGATCGTGGAAGAGACAAGGGAGAAAGATGGCAAAGGAGAGGAGGAGAAAGATGAAAGTAAAAAGAGAGAGAGATTGAGAGAGAGAGAGAGAGAGAGAGAGAGGAGAGAGAGAGAGAGAGAGAAAGATGAGAGGGGGGGGGGGGGAAAAAAAAAAAGAGAAGAGAAAGATCAAGAGACAGAAAGAGAGAGAGAGAGAAAGAGAGAAGAGACAGAGAGAGAGAGACTGACGAGAGAGGAGAGAGAGGGAGGAGAGTGAGAGATGAAGAGATAGAGTGAGAGGAGGAGATTAGAGGAGGAGAGAGAGAGAGAGAGCGACAGAGAGAGAGAGAGAGAAGAGAGAGAGAGAGTGTGAGAGAGAGGAGAGAACGAGAGAGAGAGAGAGAGAGAGAGAGAGAGAGAGAGAGAGAGAGAGAGAGAGAGGAGAGAGAGACGAATGGAGATGAATCCAATCGAAATGAAAACACAGCAAGAAAAAAGAAGAGTTGCGAGAGAGAAACAAAGGAGAAATATGAGAAAGGGAGCAACAGATTGAAAGAGGGAGTAAGGAAGAAAATGGAAACAAAGAGTACGTAAAGCGAACAAAGGAAAGATAAAATAGAATGAAAAAAGAGTTAATGAATTACGTAAGAGGAGGAGGAGAGGAGGAAGAAGAGGAAGAGAATGATGACGATAAGATAAAGGAGGAAGGGATAAAATGGGATGACAAGATAAGACCGTGGAAAGTGTGATAAAAGGGTAGGAAGCGCAGAAAGAGAGAGAGAGAGAGACCGGAGAGCGAGAGGAGAAGGAGGGAGCGAGAGAGAGAGAGAGGAGAGAGAGAGAGGAAGAGGAGAGAGAGAGAGATGAGAGAGAGGAAGAGAGAGAGAGAGAGGAGAGCAAGAGAAGAGAGAGAGAGAGGGAGAGATCGAGGAGAGAGAGAGAGAGAAGAGATGAGAGAGAGAAGAGAGAGAGAGGAGAGAGAGAGAGAGAGAGAGAGAGACAGAGGAGAGAGAGATGAGAGGAAGAGAGAGAGAGAGATGAGAGAGAGACGAGAGAGACGAGAAGAGAGAGAGATGGAGAGAGGAGAGAGAAGAGAGAGATGAGGAGAGAGAGAGAGAGAGAAGAGACAAGAGAGAGAGAGAGAGAGAGGAGGACTGAGAGAGAGAGAAGACAGAGAGAGACGTGCGAGAGAGAGAGAGATGAGCGAGGATTGAGACTGAGAGAGAGCGTGAGAGAGAGAGAGAGAAGCGGAGAGAGGAGAAGAGAGAGAGAGAGAGACTGAGAGAGAGAGGAGCAGAGAGAGACGAGAGAGAGAGAGAGAGAGAGAACCGATCGAGAGAGAAGAGAGAGAGAAGTGAGAAGAGAGGAGAGAGAGAGAGAGAGAGAGAGAGGATGAGAGGAGAGAGAGAGGAAGAGAGATGAGAGAGGAGGGAGCGAGAGAGGAGAGAGAGAGAGAGAGAGATGGGAGAGAGAGAGAGAGAGATGGAGGGCGATCGGAGGAGAGAGCGGTGAGAGAGAGAGAGAGAGAGAGAGACCGGACAGATAAACAGAGAGACAAAGACCATGACGATAAAGATGATGATGAAGATATTCAAAAATCTTTTTTTTTTAATCCAAACATAAAAGCAATATTACATACGTAAGAAATAGCCAAAAAAAAAAAATGCCTTTCCCACTCATTAAAAAATAATAATAATAATAAATTATGAAACTAACACGACCAAATGTGTTAAGAGTTTTACCTTTCCCACCCATGAAAAAAATAAATAAATAAATAAATAAATAAAATAAAAATCATGAAACTCACACGACCAAAAGTGTTAAGAGTTTTGCCTTTCCCAGAACCAAGATGTTATTGATTTCCAGGCCTGTATGGGATCGGACGTCACTGCTACCTTCAGAGCTCAATTACTAGCGAGTCCCGGGTGTTCAGGCCCTGAGCCTTTGAGGCAGTTTGATTAATTCTCGCTTTCTCTTTCTCGTTTCGTCTTCTCTCTTTCTTTCTCATTTTTCTGGTTCTGTTGTTGGTTGTTGTTGTTGTCATGCCTCTTCTACTTCATCTCTCGCTCTTCTCTCTCTCTCTCTCTCTCTCTCCTCTCTCTCTCTCTGTCTCTCTCTCTCTATCATCTACTATCTATCTATCTATCTATCTATATTCCTCTCTTCTCACCTCTCTCTCTCTCTTTTCTCACTTTCTCTCTCTCAGCTCACTTCTCTCTCTCTCTATCTTCTCACTTCTCACTTCTCTCTCTCTCATTCTCTCTCTCTTCTCACTTCTCTCTCTCCCTCTCTCTCTCTCTCTCTCTCTCTCTCTCTCTCTCTCTCTCTTCTCACTTCTCTTTCTCCCATTCTCCCTCTCTCCCTCTTCTTTCCTTTTTTCTTCTCTTCCTCTTCCTCCCTTCTTCACACCTTCACTCATATACTCACTCTCCCACCCCGCACACACACCCACACTCTCGCCTACACTCACACCCTTACCAACACCCTCACCAACACCTCCCCCCCTCCCCCATCCTTCCCCCATCCCTCCCCATCCCCCTCATTGACAGAAATAAATCTCATCTCGTCCTTATCCCACCTTCGCAACGTACAGGAGAGCAAATGTTGACTCTGTGTTGAACTGTTTACCGGTGCACTTTTAACTGAGTCGGTAAACGGGGACCTTAGTATTCTTGATTACATTTTTTTTTTCAATTTTCCTTAGGAACAGATCGAGAGGGAGGTGGATGGGTGTCGAGGTGTGGGTGTTGGGGTGGTTTGGGTGAGTGGGTGGGTTTAGGTGAGTGGGTGGGTGGGTGTGGGTTGTGTGTGTGTGTGTGTGTGTGTGGTGTGTGTGTGTGTGTGTGTGTGTGTGTGTGTGGTGTGTGTGTGTGTGTGGGGTGGGTGGGTGGGTGGGTGGGTGTGTGTGTGTGGGTGTGGTGTTTGGGTGGGTGGGTTTGTGTGTATGTGTGTGTGTGTGTGTGTGTGTGTGTGTAGTTGGTGTGGATGTCTGTGGGTAGGGGAGTGTGTGTTTGTAAGTGTCTACTTATGTGCTCTTGACCTTGTTTTCGTTCTAAGAAGCACTTACTATAGTGACTGACAGTAGCATCAGACTACGAATGAATAAAAAAGGTAAGACTCACGAGTACTTTCATGTCTTGCCCTCAATATATATACTTAAAATTGGTATTTCTTTCTGTGAGATATCCACTTCTTTTCAACGCCCCCCCCCCACTTCCTACTTTTTTTCTGTCTCTCTTCTCTTCTTTTTTTCTTTCATTTTAAAGCAGGCTGTCATCAAAGCATTCTTTAGAGGAAGCCGATGTCGCGAGAAATGACAGGCATTCAGACGCTTGACCTTGTCTCTTTTGAGCACGCTTGCCTTGCTGGTTTCCCGAACGCGTCCGAAATGGCGGATAATGGCGAGGAAAGGCTTTGAAACATAGAGAGGGAGAGGGAGTGTAAGAAAGGGAGAGGGGGAAGGAGAGGGTGAGGAGGGAGGTAGGGAGAGAGGGAGGAAAATAAAGCAGAGAGAGAGAGAGAGAGAGAGAGAGAGAGAGAGAGAGAGAGAGAGAGAGAGAGAGAGAGAGAGAGAGAGAGAGAGAGAGAGGAGAGAGAGAGAGATGAATAGATATATAGGTAGGGAAAAAGAGAGAGTGAGAGAGGGGGAAGAGGGTTATGTGGAGGGAGGGTGAGAGGGAGAGAGAAAGAGAGAGGGGGGGGAAGAGGGGTGAGGGAGAGAGGGAGAGAGAGAGAGAGGGATCAAGGGGGGGAGAGGGTTAGGGGGAGGGAGGGAGGGAGAGAAAGAGAGAGGGAGGGGGGGTGTGACGGAGTCAAGAGAAGATCAGACGAAAAATCTCTTGCGTGGATTAGGCGAGATCACAAAAAGATTCAAAAGACGTTCATTACGTCAAAAGATCGTATTTTTTTTCCCTCAATCTTTTTCTCTTTCATTTTTATTTTGTTACCTCGTGGGCAAACATTGGATTTTTTTCTCTCTCCTTTTAATAGTAAATATCAAAGTCGGGATGCTACATCTTCACGCCTGAATGGGTTCCGTGAGGGAGCTGGACTGTAGAGCGACCAGGGATAGTGATTGTAAACAAAAATCTGTAAATGTTTTCATAGCAGAAGGATGTATAACTTCTTTATCACTTTTAACAACCCAAGTTTGTAGTTTTAAATGGCGAATAGGGTTTTGCTCAAATTTTCCCGGTCGTTTTTCTTAACGAGGATAATATCTCTCGAACTTTCTGAAAAAAATGGCCGGAGGGAATAATTCTTCCCTAGAACGTGACTTTACAGTATTTCTTTTTCTTTTCTTCGACTCTTCATTAAAAAAAAAAAAGTTATAACCCAGACTTTATAATTAATTGCACACAAGTTTTTCAAACAAAAAGAAAGAAAAAGTAAGAAAAAAAGGAGAGAGAGAAAAAAAAAACATCAGAAATAAACGAGAGAAAAAAAAAAGAGCATCGACCGCGCCACTTCCAGAAGAACCCGATAAGAAATTTGGATTCCAAGGTTGCGTCTTGAATCCCTCTTCTACGCCCCTCATTCCTTTATCCTTATCCGACATTCCGACCTCCTTAAATCCTAGAAACCCGTCGGCATCAGCGAAAAAGTCGAAACTAAAAGCGAAATTCTCTGAATCACCGTCGAAGCAGCCGTGATGATCGACGCCACTGATGAACGGCCTCTCGGCTCTCCTTTCCCGCCTTCACATCACGCGGGCCATATTTCTCCTTCTCGGTTCCTTCTGCTTCTTCTTTCTCTTCCTCTTTTTTCGTCTTCTTCTTTTTCGTCTTTCTCTTCGTTTTTTTTCTTTTTTTTCTTACTCCTTTTTTTCTTACATCTTCG
>NC_051411.1:32698668-32701168 GCF_015228065.2 Penaeus monodon
CAAAATATGACATTACACAAATGAGTCCCTTTACCTGGGAACGTAATGTTGTTCTAAGGCCTAGCTCGGCCAAAGGACTATAAGAGAAAATTTATAAAGTGTTTGTCTGTTTCTGAGTTATTTGTATTTGTTGGGTGGATGCGTAAACGTTTGTGTAAATCTGCTTGCACTTCTGCATTTGCGAAAGCGTGCAGACGTGTGTGAAATTGCTTGTGCGCGTGTGTTTGATACTTTGTGCTTGTGCGCTTGCGAATGCGTACCTGTGCTTGTGACATGTAGATACGTCAGGTTACTGTCAACATAAGCTTATGTACGCATTTCACCTATAGAAAAAAAATAAAATAAAATAAGAAACGAGATTCCATTAATCAGACAGTTACAAGTTCTTTTAAGATATCGACATTTTCACACATTAATCAGCGCGGTAAAATCTTTCAATTAAGATAACCTTATGAAGGATGTTATTAATTGATAACGACACCATACGTCTTTGTCGCTGTTACAAAAGAAATCAAATAACATAGGAAAAAGGAAAGAAAAAAAACGAACGAAATAATATTTTTAAACATACTGATAATTGCATTCATCAATTGCATTCACACAAATGGCCATAAATCAACAAAAAAAATATATATCCTTCAACATGCTTGTCACAATATCACTATTCTACGAAGATCGCTATTCAATTCACTTCTTCAATTCTTGATGGATCATGGACTACATAATATTGCTACGAAGACCATTCTACATGATAAAATTGTAGCTGGAATGTAGCTTCTTGAAAAGAAAACACAGCATCAAACAGCACACAGGAAACGCAAGACTTAACATTCATTGCATTCCCAATGATGTGTACGCGACTGAACAAATCAGGCAATTCGGGATGCAACAATGCACAAAATTATGGTAATTCTTGTACAGCATGAAAAAAAAAAAACAATGTGGGGATACGAGCCTACTAGGATTTTTTTTCTTTTCTTTACTTTTCTTTCTTTTTTGAATGGATATTTTATTCACAATTCAGTTAATAATTAAGTTTCTTTTCTTTCTTTCTTTTTAACTGAATCATTGTTTCTGGGTTTCGTTCTTTCTTTCTTTTTTGAATGGATATTTCATTCACAAGATCAGTTAAATAATAATCCACTGCGCAACGCAGGCCATAGTAAAAGAGATTATTAAGGAGATTATGCACGACTGGCAAAAGAAAGAGAAAGAGATGGCATGAACATAATGAGAAATAAAAAGACGATATTGAGCTTTTGTACGTGAAACCGAAGAAACGTCGATGCAGAGAAACAGAGGATGTGGAAGAGAAAGAGAGAAAGAGAGAAAGAGAGAGAAAGAGAGAGAGAGAGAGAGAGAGAGAGAGAGAGAGAGAGAGAGAGAGAGAGAGAGAGAGAGAGAGAGAGAGAGAGAGAGACAGACAGACAGACAGACTTCGTAATATAGGCCTAATTATGAAGAGAAGTAAAAATGCCGTAGGTCGCGATCTCAGTGGATTAGAAAACCACTGTTCTAATTTCTGTATTATATTTAAGTTCCGTCAAGTAAATCTAAAATGCTATATTCAATTTCGCTGACTCCACTGATGTTATTCATTTGTGAAAGAATTTTTTTTTTTTTTTTTACATTAACCTACATTTTACTTATACAAATTGACATACAAAACACCAAAATTTATCACATCGTATTTAACATTATCATAAAAACTTGTGTCTTAGTTTAGCTGAAATATATATAAATACATAAAAAGAGAAAAAAAATGCGCATTGGCAACTTTCTCTCCGGAAGAAGTGTTGCCACTTTCCTTCCTCTCGTGAGAATAAAGTTTAATTTTCTCATCTTATCTTATTAGAGGCATTCTCCTTTCTCTTTCCTCCTTCTAATTTTCCTGTTCTGTCCTTGTTTTCCTGTTTCTCTTTCCTATTCTTTTCCTTACTTTTTATTTTCATTCTTATAGTTATAGTTGTTCATATTTGAGTTTGTTTGTTGATATGTTTGTCTTCTGTCATTAGGAATTTGTGTGTGTGTGTGTGTGTGTGTGTGTGTGTGTGTGTGTGTGTGTGTGTGTGTGTGTGTGTGTGTGTGTGTGTGTGTGTGTGTGTGTGTGTGTGCGTGTGCGGTGCGTGTTTGCGTGTGCGTGTGCGTGTGAGGTATTGCGTGTCGTTTCCTTGTGCGCGTGTGCGTTGCTGATATAATCGTAATCCTGCTTTTAAGTATGCTACCCACACTTGGCTATTCCGAAATAACATTTACACCGAGAGATCATGAAATGAGTATTTATCGCTTTTTGCCTTTGCTTTACTTCGTGGTAAATGACGTCAATACTCACGCACGTTCTAGTTTTATTTATAAGTGTCATCTTATAAAATGACAAAAGGAAGACAGAAATGACAAAATAAAATAAAACATGTCAAAAGAAACACAGAAATGACAAAAGAAAGGAAGAAAGGATAAAAGAGAGTGAGAAATGTCAAATGAAAGATAGAAATGACAAAAT
>NC_051411.1:32711168-32712447 GCF_015228065.2 Penaeus monodon
ACTCACAAGCTCATTCACCAACTCACTCATTTATTCATGGTGATGATAAAGATGATGATGATAATGGTGACGAGGATTATGATGAAGATAATGGGGATAAGAAAGAGGAAAATACCAACGATGATGATGATGATGATGATGATGATGATGATGATGATGATGATGATGATGATGATGATGATGATGATGATGATGATGATGATGATGATGATAATAATAATAACAATAATAATAATAATAACAACGGCAGAATGAAGCCCAGAGCAACAGACCCTTAATTTCCTCCTCTCCGCCTTCGTGCGTCGCATCGTTTATCAAAATTGCCTCATTTCATTATTATTATCTTTGAGGAAATTGCTTTGTCTGTTTTTGAGTCGCCCTTTTAATAGGAGTCTTTCGTTTTCCTGCGATGGTGCCACACTCTCTGAGGCAGCACACGCACGCAAGCACGCACGCACGCACGCAAAGACGCAAGCACGCAAGCAGAGCGAACAAAAGGAAAGGAGTGGAGGGTGGAAGAGAATAGAGAAAGAAAGACAGAAGGAGGAAGGACGAAGGCAAACGCAAGATGCCAAGAAAGAAAGAGAGGAAGAGGAAGAGAGAGAGAGAGAGAGAGAGAGAGAGAGAGAGAGAGAGAGAGAGAGAGAGACAGAGACACAGAGAGACACAAGAGACACACAGAGAGAGAGAGAGAGAGAGAGAGAGAGAGAGAGAGAGAGAGAAGAGAGAAAGAAAGAAAGAAAGAAAGAAAGAAAGAAAGAAAGAAAGAAAAAAAGAAAAAAAGGATAGAGAAAGAGAAAGAAACAGACAGACAGAGACAGACAGACAGACAGACAGACAGACAGACAGACAGACAGACAGACAGACAGAAAGAGAGGCAGAGGGAGAGAGGGAGAGAGAAAGAAAGGAAGAGAGCGATAGAGAGAGAGGCAGAGAAACCGCAAAACCAGAATAATCATGAATACGATTTTGTCGAAAGTAAATATCAGAGATCGTTTTGAAGAATGTTGAAGATCAGCCTCGAGCCAGAGACAGAGGAAGATTAAAAAATGGAAAGAATAATCAGAACAAAAAACAGGGAAAAGAAAAAAGAGAATAAGAATTAATAACCTAACAAGTTCACTAATTTTCCATTACGCAAATTTACCCCGCGTTTTGAAAATTAAGTATAGTGCTTCATTCAAAGCATGGAAACATCTAAATTGAAGTTTAAATTATCCAACACAAAAATAAAAAAAATAAAATAATAATAATATCAATAACAAACCGGATTGAATAG
>NC_051411.1:32712547-32715047 GCF_015228065.2 Penaeus monodon
TCCTCCCCTCCTTTCCCCCCTCCCCCCCTTTTTCTCCTCTTCCCTTTTCCTCCCCCTCCATTCCCCCTCCCCTATTCCTCCTTCCTATTCCCTTTTTTTCTACCCTCCTCCCCTTTCCCCCTCCTATTCCCCCTATTCCTCCTCCTCCTACCTCCTTCCTCTCCCTTTTTCCCCCCTTTCCCCCCCTCCTTTTCCCTCCTTCTCCTTCTCCTTCCTTCTCCTTCTCCTTCCCCCTCTCCTTCCTTTCTTCTTCTTCTTTTCTTCTTTTCTCTTTTTTTTTCCCCTTTTTTCTTCTTCCCCTCCTCCTCCTCCTCCTCCCTCCTCCTCCTTTTTCTTCTCCGCCTCCCCTCTCCTTCTCCTCCCCCTCCCTTTCTATTTCCTTTCTTTTTCCCTTTTCGTTTCTTATATCCACCTTTCCCCTTTCTGACAAAATACGAAAACCAAAGATGCAAATCCCAAAATTGAATCTGCAAATTCACACGATGGTAAAAAAAAAAAAAAAAAAAAAAAAAAAAAAAAAAAAAAAAATCCTTTTTTCCTAAATCTTTGAAATCAATAAGATCTGTATCCCCCCCCATTCCCCTTTTCTCCTCTCCCCTTTGTCCCTTTCCCCTCTTCGGGTTTGGCCCTTTCCCCCCTTTTTTCTCTTCACCTTCCCCCAATCTCCCTTTCTGTCTTTCCTTTTTTCCCCTCACCTCCTTTTTAATCTCTTTTTCTCTTTTCCCTTTTCCCCCTTTTTCCTTCCTTCCTGTTTTTTCCCCTCCTCATTCCCCTTCCCCCCCCTTCCCCCCTCTTTTCCTTTCCCCCTACTTTTTTACTACCTTTTTCTCCCTTCCCCTCTCCTCCCTACCTTTCATTTGCCTTCCTTTCCCCTTTCTTCCCTTCCCCTCTCCCCTTTCACTATCCTTCCTTCCCCCCCCCCTTCCTCTCCTCCTCCCTTTCTTCCTCTTTTCTTCCCCCCCTTCCCACCTTTTCCCCTTCCCTTTTTCCCCTTTTTTTTCCCCCTCTTATTTTTTCCCCTCCCCCAACCTTTCCCTTTTCCCAACTTTTTTCACCCCTTTTTCCCCTTTTCCCTCCCTCCCTTCCTTTCCCTTCCTTTCCTCCCTTCCCCTCCCTTTTCCCCCCCTAACCTTCCTATCCCCTCCCTTCCCCCTCCCCTCCCCTCCCCTTTCCCCTTTCCCCCCTTAAATTCACCTCCCTTCCCCTCCCCTTTCCCCCCTTTACCTTCCCCCTCCCCTCCCTTCCCCTCCCCTCCTCTCCCTTTCACCTCCCTTTCCCCCTTGCCTCTCCTCCCCTCCCCTCCCCTCTTCTCCCTTCCTCTTTCCTCCCTTGCCTTCACCTCCCTGCCCCTGGTCCCTCCTCCCCACCCTTACCCGTCATGCCACCTCCACCCTTCCCCCCTTATACACTGAAAAGGTAATTACAGTCTGGACAAGAGGTATACGAACTCTGAAAAGTAATTCCGCGAAGTAATCATCGGCAAATGGGCATATTCCATGTCTTTAGGTCCCGGATCTAGCGAGGCTGCGATATGCTCAGTAAAGGAAAAAGTGTTCGTTTGATGCGGGATGTGTGTTCGGATTGCGGTGTGTTCGGATTGGGGTGTGTTCGGATTGGGATGTGTTCTGGGGTGTGTTCGGATTGGGATGTGTTCACACTGGGATGTGTTAGGATTGGGGTGTGTTCGGATCGGGATGGTTCGGAATGGAATGTGTTTGATTTGGGTGTGTTCGGATTGGGGTGTGTTCGGATTGGCATGTGTTCGGGTTGGGATGTGTTTGGGTTGGGGGTGGTTCGGATTGGGGTGTGTCGGATTGGGATGTGTTTTTGGGTTGTGGTGTGTTCGGGTCGGGATGGTTCGGAATGGAATGTGTTCGGATCGGGATGGTTCGGAATGGAATGTGTTCGGATCGGGATGGTTCGGAATGGAATGTGTTCGGGTCGAGAGGTTCGAATGGAATGTGTTCGGATCGGGATGGTCGGATCGGAATGTGTTCGGATCGAGAGGTTCCGAATTGGAATGATGTTCGGATTGGGAGTTCGAATGGAATGTGTTCGGTCGGATCGGATGGTTCGGAATGGAATGTGGCTCGATTCGTCGTGTGTTCGAGACTTTATACGAATACTATGTTGGGAAGGATTTTTTATTCAATTCTTGTCTTGATCTACTTCATTTCTTGTACGCGTGTTTGGTTGTTTTAAATTGGCTTGTTTATTTGTAATTTTAAATGACCAGTTCTTAGTTCTTACTAGAATTGTTTTTCTTGTCAGTCCTGATGTTGGCTTCTGTTCTTTATAGATTTTATCATCTTCATTTTTTTATTATACGGTTTATTTTTCCTTTTTTAACAGTCACAGTCTTTTTCTTTAGTTCTTTTTCGAAGGCGAAGATGTACTTGACAAGTTGATGGTGATTGGCTGAGTAAAGCATGTGTGGATAATACCACTGTATTTCAAATAATTGTCACACCAAACATGTCTGTGCTGTTATTAATCATCA
>NC_051411.1:32735480-32737980 GCF_015228065.2 Penaeus monodon
CTAGCAAGTCAAAATTAATGAAACAGTTTTACATGAAAAAACGTACCTGATTTTTATTTTCCTTGTGTAATTACCTACCTAATTTGGTAGTTCGTACTTTGACATATCAAGTGCTCTGGCGGGGGAAATCAGAACCGATTCCCACTACATAAACGAAGGTTAATGGCACCTAACATCCCTCACAAAGAAGGTACATCACCTCTAGCCAACAGCAACCCATAAGTCACGTTGGTGTGCTGGTTCATTGCTTTCGAATCCTTGTCTCTCAGCTCACAAGGTCTTGCCGAATCTTCCGCAGTTCACTTTTAGAATTGTGCCTCCAGTGGTCCCTTCATCTGCCATATAGACTCTAATGCTGAGTTTCAATCTCTCTAATGCTGAGTTTATCCCTCTTATGCTGAGTCTCAGTCCTTCTAAAGCAGAGACCTAGTCCCTCTAATGCTGAGGCTTAGCCCCTCTATTACTGAGTCTCCGTCCCTCTAATGCTGATTTATAGTCCCTCTAATGCTGAGTCTAAGTCCATCTAAAGCTGAGACTTAGTCCATCTAAGGCCGAGTCTCAGTCCCCCTAATTCTGAGTTTCATTTCCGGAGTATTGGAAAGGGGAAAAAACATTGCAAGGGCTTAACAAGGGCTGAGGGGCAGCCGCCTTGGCCCTCTGTTCAGCTTGTTCATTTCCATGAACATGTTTGGGATTCCTGCGTATAAACTAAGGTCTGGAGTGAACCTAAGAAAAGAGGGTTTCACAGACGAACTTGACCTTGAAGGAGGGGGGTGTCATACCAACAGACGCTATTTTCTTTTCTGTTTCTTTTGGGGTACACTAATGTGTTTTAATCTCCTCTGGAAAATGGAGTGAGGTTTGTAGTATCCGCTTCAGTAGGGCGCTAGGACAGATTCGAGGTTATAATCAAATTTGTAGCCAAACCCCTGCATGCCGAACGGTAAATGGGACCATCGACTCTTCTCCCTAGTCTTTATCCCCAACAGTTACCTCTCGACACTACATTACACTGTCCCTGATCCTGGCAATGGTTGTCATATAGGATTAAAAGCTACAGGAGGAACAGGTTTTTCAAATATCAAAGGAACGGGAGGGGGTGGTTGCTCCTCAACGTCAGCCTTCAACTTTAAGGATTTTATTACCGCTACTTCCCTGGAATCACATTTCTTCGGAATACTCGTATGTCTCGGGGGGGAAATACTGTAATATGGCCTTTTTTTAGAAGAAACAAAAATGATATCTTAGCCTTTGGTATGCCACATATCGTATTCAAATGATCACTCTTATCTGACACTTACAAAGAGGCTTCCGTCTCTCTGGAGTGGTGTTATGCAAATCACGTTGAACAACCTTGACGTCTTTGATACGGTATCCATTAAAGACGCCAAGATCCATGATGAATACAACATCAAAGATCTTCACCACAATATACTTTTTGTGTGATTATTCCCATATTTATTGCATTAGATCAAGAGAACTGATAAGAGTTTCTCTCTCTGCCTAGTATGGTAACTAGGGTGTCAAATTGACTCCCAATTGAGAATTACAGTTAGCGAAGGGTTTCTTCACGATGTCAGGGAAGGGGCAGCCTCAGTAAGTTTTCTATTATCCACACAAACAGATAAAGGACCTTCGTATCCACTCGCCTTCTCAATAGTACCACTACGAAATAAGAGAAATTCCGAGTTGACACTACGATCCACGCAAGACCTACAAGTTCGGTGAGGATATACTCAACGCCACTAGCATTCCCTGAACAACGCTACTGGATAGGACCCGCTCGACCCTAACCAGAAAAGACAAACTGACTAATTTGACCAGGGAGTGATGCAGATTCCCTTGTACTTAGGGCCAAAGGGTTGTGTGTCTAAATGGAGGCCAAACACGACGGAGGGAAACGTGATACGTGATATTGTCCCGAAATAAGTGAGTTTGATGATAGTGCAACATACCTTCTCACGCGTTTCAAGATATTAGACCGCTTTCCTTCAACCCTAGCACCCCCGCCCCCCAACCGTAAAAATGGCTTGAGGCTGGAAAACGGGGAAAAGAAGAGAAAAAATACTAAGAAAAAAATACTGAGAGAGAATAGGAGTGAAGACATGTAGAAACGAAAAGAAATTGAGAGGGCAGAGAGGATAAAGAAAGGCAGAAAGGGAAAGGAGCGAGGATAAAGAAAGAAAGAGAGAAGATACAAAGACAAAAAGATAGAGAAGGAGACTATAATTGTAGGAATCTAAGAAAGAGACTGAGAGAAATTATCAGAGATAAAGCGTGATTGAAAGAAACAGAAATAAAACGAGAAAAAATACATATATAGAGAGAAAGAGAATTAAGAAATTAATCTGTCTTTTGCTAATCGCCATGATGTCTCTTTGAGTTTTACTTCCAGAAATAGAAATGAATATCCAATAGATAAGTGAAATAGTAAGAGATTTTCAATACTGTGGAGCAAGATTGGTGTTGCCCGAGAGAAGTGAATTCCTGGCAATATCGC
>NC_051411.1:32747980-32752980 GCF_015228065.2 Penaeus monodon
GTATACAACAATGTGATTTTCGTGATAGGGACTATAAGGAATTGATAAACTAATGCGATTTCGTTTAAACTGGTGTGCCCTTGCTTGGAAAAGAGCCAATTACAAGCCAGTTATGATACACACACACACACATACACACACACATACATACATATGTATATATATATATATATATATATATATATATATATATATATATATATATATATATTCTTCTTTTAACGGTAGGTTCATGTCTGAGCCGCCGTGGGCACAGCATGATACTTAATTGTAGTTTTCATGTTGTGATGCTCTTGGAGTGAGTACGTGGTAGGGTCCCCAGTTCCTTTCCACGGAGAGTGCCGGTGGTACCTTTTTTAGGTAATCATTCTCTCTATTTATCCGGGCTTGGGATAGGTAGGCAATCAAGGTGAAGTTCCTTGCCCAAGGGAACAACGTGGCGGTCGGTGACTCGAATCTTCGAATTCAGATTGCTTGAGTCCGACGCTCTAACCATTCGGCCACCGCGGCCTTGACGATCATGGGCTTCCATGATTTTTACTTTAGCAATTTAGAGCGGTGGTTTGCCATTGCCTTCCGCCCGGTGTTTTTATCGAGACACCATCTCTATTTACCCGGCACTGACTTGAGCTGGCTTGGCCACCCAGTGGCTAGGTAGGCAATCGAGGTGAAGTTCCTTGCCCAAGGGAAACAACGCGCCGGCCGGTGACTCGAACCCTCGAACTCAGATTGCCGTCGTGACAGTCTTGAGTCCGACGCTCTAACCATTCGGCCACCGCGGCCCCATATATATATATATATATATATATATATATATATATATATATATATATATATATATATATATATATATATATATATATATATATACATATATATATATATATATATATATATATATATATATATATATATATATATATATAATATATATATATATATATTGCTCATTATTCGGAGATTTGTGAAGTGCAATTCGGTATCGACTAGTCCAGGTTAGTCAGAGCCGGACGTTTGTGGAACTCCTATATTGGATCCTATGTGAGATATACATGAGTTTATCATTAAATGGGGAGGGGTATTACATGGAAAATAAACATCTACGTTCTGTAAGTGTTCACTGCTGAGCCGCATGATGATGATCCTTATCATCATTACCATCACCATTACCATCATCATTATTGTTATTGTTATCATTATAATTGATATTATTATTATCATTATTATCATTATAATGATAAGTAGTAATAATAATGATAATAATAATTATTATAATAATAATAATAATAATAATAATTATTATTATTATTATTATTATTATTATTATTATTATTATTATTATTATTATTATTATTGTTGTTGTTGTTGTTATTTTTACTATTATTATTATCATTATTACTATCACTGTTTTATTATTATTATCATTATTATTATTATTGTTGTTGTTGTTGTTGTTTTGTTCTTGTTGTTGTTATCATCATTACCATCATCATTACTATGATCAATGTCGGTATTATTAGTAATGATTATAGCATAATAATGGCAAAGGCATTATATATGTAGTTATCATGTTTCAATTACGAAAGCTAGTTACGATAATGAAATCATTAAGGGAAACTGTATCGAATATTAGAGTTACCCAGGCAATAAGATAACGTAGTTTTCTTCAAATTCGGTGTTTTTATCTATAGTTCTTAACTAGTGTAACCTTACATATTTATAAGACGTATTTATATATATATATATATATATATATATATATATATATATATATATATATATATTCTTCTTCTTTTAACGGTAGGTTCATGTCTGAGCCGCCGTGGTCACAGCATGATACTTAATTGTAGTTTTCATGTTGTGATGCTCTTGGAGTGAGTACGTGGTAGGGTCCCCAGTTCCTTTCCACGGAGAGTGCCGGTGTTACCATTTTAGGTAATCATTCTCTCTATTTTATCCGGGCTTGGGACCAGCACTGATTTGGGCTGGCTTGGCCACCCAATGGCTAGGTAGGCAATCGAGGTGAAGTTCCTTGCCCAAGGGAACAACGCGCCGGCCGGTGAATCGAACCCTCGAATTCAGATTGCCGTCGTGACAATCTTGAGGCCGATGCTCTAGCCATTCGGCCACCGCGGCCTTGGCGATCATGGGCTTCCATGATTTTTCTTGGCAATTTAGAGCGGTGGTTTGCCATTGCCTTCCGCCCGTTTTTTTTCTTTTTTTTTTTCTTTTTTTTTCTTCCCCTCCCTTTCTTCCTTTTTTTTTTTTTTAGCCGAAGCACTGACTTGGGCTGGCTTGGCCACCCAGTGGCTAGGCAGGCAATCGCGGTGAAGTTCCTTGCCTAAGGGAAACAACGCGCCGGCCGGTGACTCGAACCCTCGAACTCAGATTACCATCGTGACAGTCTTGAGTCCGACGCTCTAACCATTCGACCACCGCGTCCCCATATATATATATATATATATATATATATATATATATATATATATATATATGTATATATATATATATATATTGCTTTTAGAGAAAGAGAGAAAGACAGACAAACAGAAAAATACAATGAGAATTAAAAAAAAAAAAAAAAAAAAAAAAAAAAAATATATATATATATATATATATATATATATATATATATATATATATATATGAGAGAGAGAGAGAGAGAGAGAGAGAGAGAGAGAGAGAGAGAGAAAGAGAAAGAAAGAGAAAGAAAGGAACACATTATAGAAAATAACAATTCTGAAAGTAACAAAGAACAAAAGTTACTTATTCGAAGACTAAAAAAGAAAAGAAAAATAGAAACAAATGTGGAAACTATCCTCGTGTGGGGATACCAAAATAGGAATGAATGCTACATGTGTGAAAGTGTACGCAGGTGTGTGATGTGTATTTGACAGGTTTCCTACTCTCTACGTTCCTCTCTATCTGCCTTTTTAATTATCCAGTATGGCTCCCTCTCTGTTTTGTTTGTCTGTCCAATTGTCGTTCAGTCTTGCATGTCTGTTTATTTATCTTGTTTTGTGTGTGTTTCCATCTATCTGTCTGCCGTGTGTGTCAGTTGACCAATCTATCTTGTCTGTTTATCTATGCGTCTTTTATGTCTGTCTGTTTTCTTTGTCTGTATTGCATGTCTCTTAAACTACCTTGTCTGTTTATCTACCGTGTATGTATATATATCAATTTCGTCTCTTTATATATCATTCATGTTTATCTATCTATCAAGTGTGTTTGTCTTGTTATTTGTCCTGTGTGTCTCATTTCTGTAATAGTTCATCAATCTCCTTTGTATGTCTGTTTGTCATATTTGTCTACTCGGAAGTCTATTTTCTTCGCCTTTCTATCTTTTCACCTGTCTTAAATGTTGTTGCTAATTTTGCTGTTGTTTTTCGCAACACTGTTGCATGTTGAATGCAGGGTCTTATCTGGTTCTTTTTCAGTCTTTTATAGTTTTGTTTTGCCGAAGTATTAATTCTTATATAGATAGTTATTGGGTTCTGTAACGTTTTTATTAATTATTCTGATTGAATTCTCTTTCCTTTCGTTACACGTGTCATTTCGCGCTTATGTTCATCTAAACGTGTTTCCTTCCTATTTACCTAAGTTTCCCCTTGTCAAAAGCTTTCATTTTCTATTTCTTGTTCGTTCCTGTTAACAGGTATTTTTTTCGTTTTCCTTCAAAACTTACTGCCCCGAGTGAGGATCGAACTCACGACCTTGAGATTATGAGACTCACGCGCTGCCTACTGCGCCATCGAGGCATGGAAAATATAATCGGTGCATAATTAAAAATTCAATCTAAACCACTACCTTGCGACAGATAATATATTTTGATTATATGTGAGTACATCTTGCAATCCATGGTTATAAATACATGTGGTATATAACACATATATAATGAAAAACACACGTTCGGCCTGGTAACGCAGATACACGTGCACACGAAACGCGCGTATGATAATTATAAGCAGATTAGTAAACACAAAAATAAGCAATAGCGAATAGAGAGACACGAACAACCGCAAACAGGAACACACAAAGAAAGGATAGAATTAAATAAAAGGGCAGGGCAGTGTCTGATAAAGTGGTATATTGTTTCTGAATACGAAGACCGCAATGATAAAATAGAAAATTCTTGGAAAACAAAACCGAGGAGAGGCATTGACAAAGGAGAGAAAGAAGCAACAAGGAAAAGAAGGGGAAGAGAGAGTTAGAGAGAGAAAATACGTGATAGAATATGAAATGATAGTCAGTATCATAATCATAGTAATAATAGCAATTGCGATTGTGGCTATGATAAAAATGTTAAATTTTATGATAGTGATGAAAATCGTTATAGAGACAATAGAAGTAGAAAGATAATGAAAACAACAAAGAAGTGAAAATAACAAAAATGAGTAATGAAAATAACAACATCCTGAAAATAATGACAATATGATAGTAAAGATAATATTAGTGTTAGCAATAATAATAATCAAATCATTGATACTATCAATAATCAAATCATTAATAATATCAATAGTCAAATCATTAATTATTTTAATAATTATAATAATAGCAATAGTAATAACAGAAATAATAACAATAATCATAATAATAATGATCACAATGATGACGCCAACACCAGTAATAATAAAAATAAAGGTAAATAAAAAATATATATTTTGAACAACTTTGACACTAATAATGGCTATAAAATAACGGAACATTGTAGTTGAAAAGAAACAAAGAAAGCCCTAAAGAGACAGCTCGGCAAAAGTAAAGAAAAATAATTCGGCGCACGCAGAAGCGGGATACAAAGGAACACCAAGACGGCAACGTTTATTGTATGACTTCTTCAGGGCAGACTTCGAATACTCGAAAGTAGATAACACTTATTTCTTGGAAACGGACAGATTCGCCAAACTTCGAGAAACCATAAATTTTCACGAAATTACAAACGATTGGTATGTATAATTAACATAGTACAGGTGAAATCATTTGAGAGATAAGTGTGTGTGTGT
>NC_051411.1:32770480-32772980 GCF_015228065.2 Penaeus monodon
CAAAGTGCAAAATGCATCGTGATTGCACATTCCTAGAGATGAGGCACAGGTAAGAAAGTTCAGAAAAGGCCTAATTCTAAGAGCACTATGCATGACCTTACCCCGAAGGCACAGCTGGCGTTGGATGACTTGACCTTGTCCCACCCTCTGGCTTCGATCTGGCTCCTACAGTCCATTTGTGTATATATACGCGCGCGCGCGCGTGTGTGTGTGTGTATGTATGTATGTATATATATACATATATATATATACATATATATATATATATATATATATATATATATATATATATATATATATATATATATATATATATATATGCACACATGTGTGTGTGTCTATATATGTATATATATATATATTATATATATATATATATATATATATATATATATATATATATATATATATATATATATATATATGTGTGTGTGTGTGTGTGTGTGTGTGTGTGTGTGTGTGTGTGTGTGTGTGTGTGTGTCTGTGTACGTATATATGTATATATATACATATTTATATGTATGTGTGTGTGTGTGTAAATATATGTGCATATATATACATACATACATATATATATATATATATATATATATATATATATATATATATATATATATATATATAAAGGGTTTGGTGATATGGTGTAGGGTTCATTCTAATTGTTGTAAATGCTGTGCGACCGTCGTGTGAGATTGGTCGTGCTAAGTGCGTGACGTCCATTCGCAACGACCCGACCCCCGTTTCCCAGGAATGAGGACCTGGGCACGACGTGGGGCGAGGACGACCTTGGCGTGGCCATCACTTAACCCCAGGCTCTCCGCACCCACACCCTGTGAGTACAGCACCGAATTTGCATTGTCACTGTTTGCTTTTGGTATAGATACTTTATTTTTAACTGTATTATATATTTTACATGCATTTAGTAATTTACGCAGTTCATAAACAGTGGCGTCGGACCGGTATTCTCGCCTCTTGTTAAGGATACCCACCCGTTACCTGTTACCTGTACAGGTGCTTACGTCTTTATCCGGAAAATTCGGCTTGCCTTGCCTGGTACGACTAAACCCCCACCTGGCCAAGTCTAGTCGACCGTATTACATCCTCCCCTAGCGTACTTTCCCCCAAGATGTACTGTTTGACTGATCTATCAAGTGAAACTGTTTTTGGTAATTTTCCTACACGGTATTTATTTTCTTAGGAAAGTTTGTTTGAATTAAGGAGAAATATATATATATTTCGTCCCCTTGCTTCAATTCGAAAAAACTACAATATATATACATATATATACATATATATATATATATATATATATATATATATATATATATATATATATATATATATATATGTATGTATATATATATATACTTGCATATGTGTATATGTGTGAGCATATGTACACACACAGTATTTAAGAAAACGACAATTGTCAGTCGAAGAATTTACCTTCAGTTGCAAATTAAAGAAGCAAGAATGAACAAAGCCTGCAAAGACTGATTTACAACGCTGTGGGCATACAGCGTTGTTTCTTATGAGGTAATTTGTCCTGTGATGTATTGAGGCAGTTTATGGGAAAAAAATCAATGATAATAACACGGACGAAAAGAACGATAATGTGTGTTGGGAAGATTATATTTTCAGGGGAACGATTTCTTCAGAGGGGAGTAGTGTGTGTGGATTTTTTCCGTGTTTCTTTTGATTTTGAGTTTACTTTTTTTTGCGTTCACTTTTCTTATATTCACATATTTTCATTGTTCTTTCTGAAGGGAAAAAAACAGTACTTTTTTACGTTATGTTATCGTCTTGGAATAGCATATCATTTCACATTTTTTCCTTTCTTTGTTTTTATTTGTCACTGTCTTGGTATCTGGCAAGTAAGAAGGTGTCTCTGCGTATATATGTAATACACGTGCATTTAGTAAATAAAGAAAAATAAAGAGAAAAGAAAAAAAAAACATACATACATACACATAGCATCTTCTTCTTTTAACGGTAGGTTCATGTCTGAACCGCCGTGGTCACAGCATGATACTTAATTGTAG
This sequence comes from Penaeus monodon, assembly GCF_015228065.2. Taxonomy (NCBI): domain Eukaryota; kingdom Metazoa; phylum Arthropoda; class Malacostraca; order Decapoda; family Penaeidae; genus Penaeus; species Penaeus monodon. The sequence goes on from NC_051411.1 coordinate 32,772,523, forward strand.
TTTTCTTGTTGTGATGCTCTTGGAGTGAGTACGTGGTAGGGTCCCCAGTTCCTTTCCACGGAGAGACACATAGCATACATATACATAAATACATAGATACATACTCATAACATACATATACATAAATACGTACATACATACAAACACATAACATACATATACATTAATGCATACATACATACTCATAACATACATATAAGTAAACAATATACATACATATACATAAATACATACATACATACATACACATACCATTACATTCACGACACGCATAACATACGCACTTTCACAGTTCATAGACGTTCACTTAAAGCATACGCCGTTCTTTGTTCATACATGTTCATGCTCTGACTCATCACCTTCCCATCACCTTTGTCATTAATTAAGAGAAGATACTTAAAGTGTAATTACGCTTGAGGTCCTGATTGGCTAGACTACTTAATCTGAATAATTAAGGG
>NC_051411.1:32782980-32787980 GCF_015228065.2 Penaeus monodon
TTTTTTTTTTTTTTTTTTTTTTTTTTTTTTTTTTTTTTTTTTCCTGATGACGTTGAGAAAATAGTTCATGTTAAGAGTAGATTATTATATTCTAATTTATTCTAGGTGATGTTTCTTATTATTAACATCGTCAACGGTAGGGTATTGTTATTCTTTATGTATAGTTATAGCAATGGGGAAACGAGGAAGGGCTGTCATGATGCTAATATTGGTGTGTCGTTAGAAGTTGTGATAATGATATTAATGATAATAATAATGAAAGAAATAATAATAACGATGATAATAAGCATAATAACTCCCCCCCTCCCTTCATTTTTCTTTCTTTCTTTCTTTTTCTTATTCTTTGAGCACTTCTGGACGTCCTTTAAACAAGTAAGAAAATGAAGATTGATGATGACAAAAAAATGATGTAAAGTGGAATACGAGAAAAAGGGGATGGATGTTTTCGTTTTTTATTTTTACTACCTGCAACGATGGGGTCAAAGCCATAAGATAATAATAATAATAATTAGAAGAATGAGAAGAAGAAGAAGAAGAAGAAGAAGAAGAAGGGGGAGAAGAAGAAGAAGAAAAAGAAGAAGAAGAATGAGAGGAAGAAGAAGAAGAAGAAGAATGAGAAGAAGAAGAATGAGGAGAAGAAGAGGAAAAAGGAGAATAAAAAGAAGAATAAGAAGAAGAAGAAAAAAAGAAGAAGAAGAAGAAGAAGAAGAAGGAGGAGAAGAAGAAAAAAAGAAAAAAAAACAGAAAAGCAATAAGGATAAATATGCTAATAATAGGAACCTTAATATTGATAATAATAATGACATTGATAAACGATGATAATGACAGTGATAAACCATGATAATTAGTAAACCACTGATCATATTACAGTCATAATTATGATAATATACTACTGCTACTACTGGTAATGACAAAGAATAAGAGAATATGCAACCGTAAACAGAAAATTTAAAGATATTAAAGATTTAAAGAATATCTCATCGCATTTCCCTTTACTTTTCCCTAAGGCTTTCATCCCCAACTAAATTTATGTAATAAAAAAACTGCATCAAAGAAAGAGAGATTGTCGTTCTCAATCATTAAAAGGAATAAAATAAAGTAAAATAACAATAGATGAATCATTTCGTTAATAAGAGTAACAGTCCAAGCGACACTGTGCTAAATTCACGTTAGTTTAATCAAGTTAATCAGTAGAAGTTTTTGATAGCAATTCATATCTAAGTCGTGAAGAAATTGTTAATTTTTAAATATTCCTTTTTGAAAGAATTGGAAGCATTATGTTCACATTTTACATTGTACACACACACACACACTCTATCTATCTATATACCTTACTCTCTCTTACTCTCTCTCTCTATCTATCTATCTAGCTATCTCTTTCTCTCTCTCTCTCTCTCTCTCTCTCTCTCCTCCTCTCTCTCTCTCTCTCTCTCTCTCTCTCTCTCTCTCTCTCCTCTCCTCTCGTCACTCTATCTTCTATCTTTTTCTATCTATTATCTATCTTCTACTTTCCCTCTCTCTCTCTCTCCTCTCTCTCTCTCTCTCTCTCTCTCGCTCGCTCGCTCGCTCGCTCTCTCTGCGTTTATCTCAGTATTTATCTAATTTTCTATCTACCCCATCCTTCTTTCCTTCTCCCTATTCCCCTGTTGCCCAGCTCTCTCTCGTCTCTCCATCAAAGCTCCCCACCCCTCCTTTCCCCTTTCCATTCCTTCCCTTGTTCCTCACACCTCCCTCCCCCTCCCTCCCTCCCTCCAACCATCCCATAACTCCCTCACTCCCCCCCATCTCCCTCTAATACCCCTACCCTCCCCACACCCTCCCCACACCTCCCTCCCTACCTCCTTCCCCACACTTCCCTCCCTCCATTCCCCCATCCCTCCCCCACCTCCCTCTCTCCCCTCACATCTCCCCACACCTCCTCCTCCTAAACCCCACCTCCACACTCTCTCCTCCCTCACCCTCACGCCTCTCCTCCCTCACCTCCAAATCCTCCTCCCTCCTCCCCCAGTCGCATCCACAGCTCATTCTTAAGATCTCAACGTCTTTTATTCTTGTGTGTCACGTGACTTTTCCGGTTCGTCATTCGCTTATTCTTGGGAAAAAAAAATGTGTTTTTTTTTTTTTCTTCTTCTTCTTTGTGAGTCTTTGTTTTGTTTATTCTTGGACTGTTTGCTTTTGTTGTTGTTGTAGTTGTGTTTGTAATGTGTTTTTATTTTTGTTGTGGTTGTGTTTGGATTGTGTTTTTGCCCCTCTTCGTCTCCCTTCTTTATTATGTTTTTGTTGTTGATCGGGTATTATGTTTTTGTTGTGTTTGCTTTATGTGTTGTGTTGTTATTTCTGTTTTATTGTTTTGACATAAGTTTTCTGTTCGTGTTCATTTACGTAATTTCTCGGTATTGTTTGGGGCTGTGTTGTTGTTGTTGCTGTTGTTGTTGTTGTTTTTTTGTTCCCTTTTATTCATTTTTCATACTTTTTGCATTTCTATATTACCTTTTTTTTATTTTTTTCTTAATGTTTATGTTTTCTTTTTAGTTTTATTTTTTATTTTTTTTATTCTTACCTTTTTTTCATTTTCCTGTTCCCTTTTTTTGTTTTCTTTCATTTTGCTTTCTTTTTTTTCGTTTTTCTGTTATCATTTTTTTATGGTATTATTGATAATGAAATTTATTTTTCGTTTATTAATATACTAATTGTTTATTTTCTGGTTGACTATGACTGAAAAAACGGAAAATTAGAAAGAGAAAATTGATAAATAGAAGTGAAAGAAGAATAAGAATGAGAATAAGATAAAAAAAAATCAAGAATGGAATAATAAGAAGAAAGATCGAGCAAGAGAGCAGACAGACAGAGAGACAGACATATATATATCCTCGTTGACACACACTCTATGAAAGACAAAAGTTGGAAATAGTTCTGTGAGATGACATGCCATAAAAGTTCTTTTTCTTTTTCTCTTTCTTTTTCTTTTTCTTTTTCTTTTCTTTTTACTTTTGTTTTTCATTCTTTCCTGTTCCCTTTTTTTTTTCTTTCATTTTTCTTTCTTTTTTTTCTTTTTCTGTATCATTTTTTTGTATTCTTTTCTTTTTTTTCGTTTATTAATATACTCATTGTTTATTTTCTGGTTGACTATTGACTGAAAAACGAATTTAATGATAATTGATATAAGTGAAAGAATAATGGAATAATAAAAAATCAGATGGAATATAAAGAAAGTATCGCAAGAGAGCTAACAGACGAGACAGACATATATATATCCTCGTTGACACACACTCTATGAAAGACAAAAGTTGGAAATAGTTCTGTGAGATGACATGCCAGATAACAGGCTCTCTCTCTCTCTCTCTCTCTCCTCTCTCTCTCTCTCTCTCTCTCTCTCTCTCTCTCTCTCTCTCTCTCTCTCTCTCTCTCTCTCTCTTTCTCTCTCTCTCTCTCTCTATCTATCTATCTATCTATCTATTTATCTATCTATCTATCTATCTATCTATCTCTAATTCATTTTTGCATCTCCTTCCCTCGCCTATTCTCTTTTTTCCATCCCCTTCCCCATCCCTCCCCTCCTCTCCTTCTCCCATCTTTCCCTTTCCTTCGTTCCTCTCCCCTTCCCTACTTTCCCATCCTTCCCCCACCTTCCCCTTCCTTCCCCCCTCCTTCTCCAACCTCCCCTCCCTCCTTTCCTTCCTTCCCCCTCCATCCTTCCCCCTCCCCTCTCCTCCTTCCCCCACCTTCCCCCCTCCATTCTTCCCCTCCCCTCCTTCCTTCTCCCACTTTCCCCCCCCTCCATCCTTCCCCTCCCCTCTCCTCCTTCCCCCACTTCCCCCTCCCCTCCATCCTTCCCCCACCTCCCCTCCCCCCCCCCCCTCCTCTCACAATGATGTTGAGAAAGGAGTTCCCCTTAACCCTGTTATCAGCCGTCTTATCGCACTGTCAGCATTGGATATCTTAGAAGGATCTTTATAGCCAAAATCGCTATAGAATTTGGTGAATTTCCTGCATTATTTATTGTTGTTTTCCGGTTTTATTATTATCTACGTTCTTTCATTCTCTCTTTTTTATTATTTGTTTTTAGTTGTGTTTTTTTTTTTTTTATTATTTGATTTAAGCGATCGGTTTTATTTCTTATCTTCTTTCATTTTAGCGAGAGAAAAAGAGAAAAAAAATATATATATATATAAAAAAGTATTCCAAGATCTCTTTGTTGTCATTTCCTTCCACTCTTTCTTTCTTCTCTCGTGTGCTTTATCACCTTAATCTAATTGTTTGTTTATCTATTGTATTCCGCTTATTTTCTTTTTTTTTTTCCTTGTCAACTTTTATCTTTTTTCGGCACCCACTCTTTACTTGCCAGTCTTTTTATTTTATTTTCATATCCTTCCTCCTCCTTCTCCTTCTCCTCCTCTTCCTCTCCTCCTCTTTCTCTTCCTCTTCCTCCTCCTCCTCTTTCTCCCCCTCTTCTTCTTTTTCTCCTTTTTCATAATTTTTTTTTCTTTTCCCACTCTTCGCCGTTTTTTCATTTCCTTCTTCCTATCTCTATTCATCCTACACCTTTCTCTTTTTTTTTCTATCCATTTATCTTCCCTGTCGTCAACCTCTTTTCCGTTTCCTTCCCTTTCCTCCTTTCTCTCTTCCCTTCGTCTCCCATTTTAAATATCTCACATCTCTTTACTTTTACTCTTTCTTCCTCTTCTTATTCATCTTCTTTATCTTCTCCGTTTATACTTTTCTCGTTTCTCTCGCTTCTCTCTCATTTTCCTCTCTTCCTCTCGCTCTTTTTAAAAAATCGCACTGTTCTTATCTCCATTTCCTTCTTCCTCTTCTTATTCGCCTTCTCTCTCTTCTCCCTTTACTCCTACTTCTTCTTCCCTGTGTTCTTCTCCTTTCTCGTTTCTCTCCTTCCATTGCCCTCGCTTCATCTCCCTCGCATAATTACCTTTTTGCACTTCTCTATCTCCTTCTTCGCTAAGTGTAAAAGGACTCTTGGATGAGTCAAGATCCGGGTTGTA